>NW_025534443.1:0-25000 GCF_020615455.1 Coregonus clupeaformis
GGATTTCATGTAATGGACATACACAAAATAATTAAATTAGTGAAGTGAAATGAAAAAATAACATTTAAAAAAATTATGAAGAATAAATAATGGAAAAGTTGTATTAGTGCATATGTATTCACCCCCTTGCTATGAAGTGCATAAATAAGATCCTGGTGCAACCAATTACATTCAGAAGTCACATGGGGCAGGCGCACAATTGGCCCAGCGTCGTCCAGGGTATGGGAGGGAATGGCCGGCAGAAGGAATGTAGCTCAGTTAGTTGAGCATGGCGTTTGCAACGCCAGGGTTGTGGGTTCGATTTCCACGGGGGGCCAGTATGAAAAAATAATGTGTTCACTAACTGTAAGTCGCTCTGGATAAGAGCTGTAAATAAAATACACCTGTGTACAATCTAAGAGTCACTTGATCTGTCCACATGATCTCAGTACACTTATACACCTGTTCTGGAAAGACCCCAGTCTACCAACACCACTAAGCAAAGGTGCACCACCAAGCAAGCAGCACCATGAAGACCAGGCTCTCCAAACAGGTCAGGACAAAGTTGTGGAGGGCTGAATCAGGGTTGTGTTATGAACCAAAACTCATGGACCAGGCAAGGGCGGCATTAATCAGAAAGGCCAAAAACACCAAAGATAACCCTGAAGAGACTGCCCAAGCGCCACAGCGGAGATTGGAGTATCTGTCCATAGGACCACTTTTCGCTATTACCTCCACAGGCTGGGCTTTAACGGAAGAGTGGCCAGAAAAAAGCCATTGGCAAAGAAAAAAATAAGCAAACACGTTTGGTGTTCACAAAAAGCCATGTAGGAGACTCCCCAAACATATGGAAGAAAGGTACTCTGGTCAGATGAGACTAAAATTGAGCCTTTTGGCCAACATACACAAAAAAAATGAATGTACGCATGACTAGCAAGTCGCTTTGGATAAAAGCGTCTGCTAAATGTATATTATTATTTTATCAAGGAAAACGCTATGTCTGGGCGCCGAGCCCAGCACCTCTCATCACCCAGAAAACACCATCCCCCTGTGGGGATTTTTTTCATCGGCAGGGACTGAAACTGATCAGAATTGAAGGAATGATGGATGGTGCTAAATGCAGGGAAATTCTTGAGGGAAACCTGTTGCAGTCATCCAGAGATTTGAGACTGGGGCCAGTTACACCTTCCAGCAGGACCAATGAACCTAAACATACTGCAAAAGCTTAAACACTCGAGTGGTTTAAGAGGGGAAACATTTAAATTTCTTGGAATGGCCTAGTCAAAGCCCAGACCTCAATCCAATTGAGAATCTGTGAGTATGACTTAAAGGGTACTGTACACCAGCAGAACCCATCCAACTTGGGAAGGAGCTGGAGCAGTTTTGCATGAAGAATAGGCAACAATCCCAGTGGCTAGATTCTGCCAAGCTTATACAGACATAACCCCAAGAGACTTGCAGCTGTAATTGCTGCAAAGGTGGCTCTACAAAGTATTGACTTTGGGGGGTGAATAGTTATGCAGCTTTTTTGTCTTATTTCTTGTTTGTTTCACAGAAAAAAATATTTTGCATCTTCAAAGTGGTAGGCATGTTGTGTAAATCAAATGATACAAACCCCCAAAAATCAATTTTAATTCCAGGTTGTAAGGCAACAAACCATGAAAATGCCAAGAGAGAGGGATGAATACTTTTGCAAGCCACTGTACTGCTAGATTTTCCACAGTCAAATCATAACAAATAGCCACAATTTTATAAAGAGGAGCATACAGCTTGTATTTTTTTTATCAGTACAGTGTCTGAGATCTGTATGTAAAACATTTACATTTGACATTTTAGTCATTTTTGCAGATGCTCTTATCCCAGAGCAACTTACAGTTAGTACACATTCATCCCAAGACCTTCCAGTGAGATGGCTTACATGCCTTGCAGTCTGGCCTCCAGTCTCAGAATTTGTTTCCATTTCAAACAAACAAGGATATATAGCTTTTGCAATAACAACAAAAACGTTTCATCTCCACCTAAAATCAATGAATTAAAATCTGAGAACAGTAATATTTTGCATATGAAGAGTACCTGTAATAGTATTTTTGGTAAAATAAACACAAATGTGATTTTTTGAGAGGATATTGCATTTTTGAAATAAACTCTTCAATTGTTTTTCTAATGTTTTTGAATGTTACAGAGTTCAACGCCTTTCAGTTGAGCCGATCGTTCACGTATCCTCATATCAAAAAAACTCACCATTTATTAATTTTACAGAACCGAACAGCTACAATGAACCATCCTATCCCTTTTTTTATTGGGTTCATCATTTGTGTACACTGGCCTCCAACGTTATTTTAGGCATAATCCGAAAGCCACTCTAAAAAGGTATGTGGGTTTCCGAAGTATGCAAACTGACCATTTCATTTACTCCACGTCTCTCTCAGACGTAGTTATTGTCTCTCTGCTCTTCTCCACCTTGCCAACTCCGCTTTGTGTCCCAAATAGCTCCCCTATTCTATATTTAGTGCACTTCTTTTGACCAAGGCCCTTGAGCTCTGATCATGATATATCTCTCTGTATATATAACCATGGCCATTGCATAATGGCACCGGAGAAGGATGGCTGCGATTTACAGGCTCGGCTCCTTAACAGCTTCTACCCCAAGCCTCAGACTGCTGAACAATTAATCAAATGGCCACCGGACTATTTACATTGATTTGATTTGATTTGATAGAGAATGATTGCCATTTTAGAGTCACTTCTAAGTCCAGAGCCAGAGAAAATACACAAACCACTTTGGGGAAATCAAAAACTAAGGAGCGGAACTGGAACAAAAAAAAGGTTACAATACGAACCTAGTTTAAACACAGCCCACAACACTGGTCTTGCACAGTCCTTCAAAAGACAACATAAGAGGAAAGGTTTGGGCGGTATGATGATGCGTAACTGTGTGTTGTCTTGTCTCAGGTTATGTCCCCAAAGGCACCTATTCCTACATAGCGCACTACTGGGCTCTGAGAAAAGTCATACAACAATAGGGAATAGGGTGACATTTGGGGCCTCTCAGTTTTCATTGTCTGTCTGGTGATTTGCTCAGACATGAATAAACAACAGTTTTTCAATCACTTATGGTGCTATTTTCACAAGTATGTGGTGAATTTTTCAAAACTCTTCGTACAAAACAAAACTGGTAACACTTATGTATAGCATATACTTATATTCAAAAAATCTTTTATTGTGCATTCACACAACCATTGATCAAAATACACTATATATACACAAAGGTATGTGGACTTTCCATTCAATCTAGGTGGATTCTGCCTTCATTTACCGTTGCTGACAGGTGTATTAAATCCAGCGCACAGCCATGCAATCTCCATAGACAAACATTGGCAGTAGAATGGCCTACCTGAAGTGCTCAGTGACTTTCAGCGTGGCACCGTCATAGGATGCCACCCTTCCAAAAAAAAAGTCAGGTTGTCAAATTTCTGCCCTGTAGATTTGCCTAGTTAGCTTCTCAAGTGCTGTTATTGTCAGTGAAACTTCTAGGACCAACAATGGCTCATGTGGTAGTGAACACAAACTCTAGAGCAGAGACCACCAAGTGCTGACACGCGTGGCGTCTGTTCATGGTTGCAACATTACCACCAAGTTCCAAACTGCCTCTGGGCCTTAGCGTCAGCACAGAACTGTTCGTCTGGAGTTTTGTGAAATGGAGGTTTCCATGTTGAACGGCCGCACATAAACCCTACAGATCACCATTCGCAATATGATGTCGCAGGTGGTGTAAAGCTTGGCGCCATTGGACTCTGGAGCAGTGGAGGCGTGGTCTCTGGGTGATGATCACGCTTCACCATCTGGCAGTCCGGCGGACAAATCTGGGTTTGAGCGGATGCCAGGAGGCGACTACCTGCACCAATGCATAGTGCCACAGCTGTAAAGTTTGGTGGAGAGAGGAATAATGGTCTGTGGCTGTTTTTCATGGTTCGGGCTAGGCCCCTTAGTTCCAGTGAAGGAAATCTTAACACTACAGCATACAATGACATCCTAGAGCGATTCTGTGCTTTCAACTTTTGTGGCAACAGTTTGGGGAAAGCCCTTTCCTGTTTCAGCATGAGCAATGACCCCGTGAACAAAGCGAGGTCCATACAGAAATGGTTTGTGGTGGTCATGGAAAAACTTGGCTGGCCTACCTACAAGCCCCTCACCCCATCGAACACCTTTGGATGTGTGGAACGCATGAGCTGCGAGGCAGGCCCTAATCACGCCCAACATCAGGTACTTGAAATCTCTAATGCTCTTGTGACTGAATGGAAACGGCAAGTTAACGCAGCAATGTTCAGCAACGTCAAGTAAGCCTTCCCGAGAGTGGAGGCTGTTAAAACAGCAAAGGGGGGACCAACTCCATATGTTTATGGTTTTGGAATGAGATGTTCGGCGAGAAGATGTCCACATACTTTTGGTCATGTAGTGCATAAGTTTACTGTGAAATACCATGAGAACATTGAGTTAATCACCAAAACACAACACAATATATTTTCAATGTAGTTGTTCTGACAACCAGTTAATCTAATAACCAAAAATGCACAAGATACATGTTTTAAAATTGCCCATTTATTGCAATATGCTACAGTACTGTAAATTACGTACATTACACTGTTTCATCAAAAAATTGACCCATCAAATTTATCATTTCTATCTTACCCGTGATCGGTTATGATCATTGAAGGCATCTTTCACAATAAGTTGATACAAAAATATATTGTTCAGATACAATTACAACTTAGGTGTACAAAATCAAATTAAGCAAATTAAATGGATGAAAAGAAACATAACGTTTAGCAGAACTAGTTTGCATCAAGCATGTCTTGAGCATTTGGCCATATGAGTTCTTATCGACATCGCAGTAAATGTCCTCATTGTTCATGTGCCTGGGAAAAGCCTTTTTGCATAAGCCAGTCCAACTACAGTGCATTCGGAAAGAATTCAGTCCCCTTGACTTTTTCCCACAATTTTATCTTACAAGTTACAGCCTGTAAAATGGATTAAATAAATAAAAATCTCATCAACCCCATAATGACAAAGCGAAAACAGGTTTGTAGAAATATTTGCAAATGTGGTGAAACTAGAAAACAGAAATATCTCTTATTTATAAGTCTTCAGACCCTTTGCGAGACTACGAAGGTGAGCTCCACGTGCATCCTGTTTCTATTAATCATCCTTGAGATGTTTCTGACAACTAGATTGAGCCCAGCTGTGAAATCTAAATTCAATTGATTGTACATGATTTGGAAAGGCACACACCTGTCTATATAAGGTCCCACAATTGACAGTGCATGTCAGAGCAAAAACCAAGCCATGAGGTCGGAAGGTGGTGTCGTGAGAGCTCTGAGACATGATTGTGTGCGAAGCACCCAGATCTGGGAAAGGCTGCCAAAAAATATCTGCAGCATTAGAAGGTCCCCAAAGAACACAGTGGCCTCCATCATTCTTAAATGCGAAATTGCACCAAGTGTTCCTGATAATCTGAGCAATAAAGTTAAGGAACTCTGAGCTAGAGTTCACATCTTGGAAGATAGAGAACCTTCCAGAGGACCATCTCTGAGCACTCCCAATATCCGAGGCCTTTATGGCCTAGATGGCCAGGCGGAAGCCACTGCTCAGTAAATACACATGACAGCCAGCTTGGAGTTTGCCAAAAGGCACCTAAAAACTCTCAGACTATGAGGAAACAAGATTCTCTGTTCTGATGAAACCATGATTGAACTCTTTGGCCTGAATGCCCAAGCGTCACGCCTGGAGGAAGCCTGGTACCACGTCTCTGGTTAAGCATGGTGGTCGGCAGTATCATGCTGTTGGGATGTTTTGCTGCGGCAGGGACTGGGAGACTAGTCAGGATCGGGGAAAGATAGACAGAGCAAAGTAAGAAGCTCCCTTGATGAAAACCTGCTCCAGAGGCCGCTCAGGACCTCAGACAGGGTGCAAGAGTTCACCTTCCAACAGGACAACAACCCTAAGCTTCACAGCCAAGACAATGCAGGAGTGGCTTCGAGACAAGTCTCTGAATGTCCTTGAGTGGGCCCAGCCAGAGCCGGACTTGAACCCGATTGAACTTCTCAGGAGAGACCTGAAAATAACTGTGCAGCGACGCTCCCATCCAACATTGACAGAGCTTGAGAGGATCTGCGAGAAGAATGGAGAAACATAATGATACAGGGATGTAGCCAAGCGCGTCATACCCAAAACACTTCGAGGCTGTAATTGCTGCCAAAGGTGCTTCAACAAAGTACTGAGTAAAGGTTCTGAATACTTATGTAAATGTATATTTCCATTTTTTTTATAAATTTGGAAGATTTTCCAGGGAAACGATTCGATAGTTTTAAAATACGGCAAACAACGAAAAAATGTGGAAAAAGTCAAGAGGTCTGAATACTTTCCGAATGCACTGTAGGTCTCGATTGTGTCATTCATGCCTCATCCAAAGCCTGGAGAGGAGGTAGCACCAGATCGTACTCTCCCGAAAGTAGTGGTCTAAGGCACTGCATCGAAGCTAAGCTGTGCGCACTGATAGAGATCCTGTGGTTTGAATCCAGCTCTGAGCAGATGTCGCGACCGGGAGACCCACAAGGCACAATTGGCCCATATGGGTATTCAGGGTAGGGGAGGGAATGGCAGGATGTAGCTCCTTGGTAGAGCGTGGCGTTTGCAACCAGGGTGGTGGGTTCGATAGAATAATGTATGTGTGTAACTGTAAGTGCAGCGGATAAGAGCGTCTGCTGCACGTAAATGTGTAAAATGTACACCTTCCACCTGTATTGTATTGTATATTGTAGGGTCCTTTGTTGCTCAGTTAGTAAGAGCATGGCACTAGCAACACCAGAGTTGTGGAGTTTGAGATTCCACTGGGGGTCATATATTGAAGATGTGTGGACTCACTGTTGTTGTCACTTTTGGTTAAAAGCATCTACTATGTAAATTGCATATATATTAATTCGAAATTACAGTACTGTGGCTGGCCAATGCAAAATTTAGTGTGAAACCCATAGCAATAAACCAGTAAACATCATTTTGGATCCATGTTTACTGTGTAGGGGAGGCATTACTTACTGTACATCTGTCCAGAATTTTTCAAACTTAATGTGAATTAAAATCATAAGTCATACATAGAACATTATTTGCAGTATATAACGTATTTTATGTTTATATTTTTACAAACAGCCATTTGTGCAGTATAAGTATAGTTATAGTTCTCAAAATCTGTAGTAGACAAACCAAAGAGATATATAGGTTCACCAAACGGTTAAGCGGTGATTATCAATCAAGAGCAATGTGAAACATGTATTTCTAGATGAAACACTGATTTATTTTGAAAAAGTGACTGTGTGATTTTGTGTGTTGTACTTAGCCAAAAGAAAATGTTGCGTTGAAATAACTACCTTTTTTGATTATCTGTTTCGAATTTTGTACTAAGAGTTGTGAAAATGTACCAATACTTGTGAAAATTGGCATCAAAGCGATTAGAAAAACTGTAACTCGAGAACAACGTCAGTATCACATTTTGGAAACTGCTTGCTGCAGAAAACATGAACGACCCATTGCTGCACTAAGCACACTAAACACAGTGTAAGCTACTGCAAGTTGTGTGTGTGTGTGTGTGTGTGTGTGTGTGTGTGTGTGTGTGTGTGTGTGTTTTGTGGTAGCCACAGGCCAGCAAAGCACTACAGGGGAAGTGAGAGCTGGGAGGAGGGAGAGCCGAGAAGGCTGCTACCAAATCCTCACTGACAGATTCACTGCTACCTGGCTGGCCTGTCATGTAATGTTTTACTTGTCTGAGACTGACACATAACTTGCTTCGGCAGACATGGGGGGGCCAAATACCTTACGTCTGGGTAGAATATGCTCCCCTCCCTCTAGCACTTCTCACTTGTCATGAGGAGGATGTGTGTGTGAGAGGGAGGTCTGGGCTGTCACCTGGTAAAAGACACTTAGTGCAGTTGGCAGGGTTGTCGGGTAAGACGGCAGCACAGATTGGCTGCAACACATTGCAGAGAGACATCAGCCCGGGGACCAGAGAGAATGAGATGGTGAGCTGAACTGAGCTCACCCACATCAACGCGGTAAGCAGGAATGAGACAAGAAGGCCGCCTGTGGTAGTAGTGCTGATCTAGATCAGTTGCCCTCCATCCATTATTGTATATAATTCATTATGATCTAGAAAAGCTAAACTGATGCCTATATCATACCTTACTGAGACTCGAGGTCCTTTTTCTCTAAACATGAAGTACATTCACAGAGATTAAAGTCCCACTTAGGTGCAGCATATGAAGAAAAAATGTTTTAAACATCAAGCGAAACATCTGAAGGAGACCGACTCTACCATTGAAATTATTCAAATGCTAAACAATTGAGATTTGTCTGTCGGAGATCAAAACACAAGGTATTTATGTAACGTTCTCCTTCATTTATTGTTTCTTTTGATGGAATTTTCTTCAAAGGCAACCACTCCCATCTGTAGAATTCTGGCTGGGGGCTCACAACCCCAATTTCAGATCTGTCATTTGGAGCAAGGCACCCACCACCATCAACTTCATCAACCCACTTCATTTGCATGCCGATAGGTACTTTTACCTTCAAAGGAACTGAAATATCAGAACGTATTAACACCTGAGAAAACAGGAGATTCTCCTCAAACACGTGCTGGAAATTCTCTATCCGGGAGACTAAACAGCAGCAGAACAGTAACATGAGTACGTATTAATGCAGTCTCTTTTGATGTCTGCTCCTCTTCTCACAGTCCTGTTATCCCCATTAACATTTTTAACTGAAATACAAGATTTGTCAGAATTAAATTGTGCATCTAAGATAGAAGGGGAACACGGTATATGTCTAACACTGAGGCAGGCGTAGAAGGAGGAAGATCAAAGAATTGTTTTTGAACTGGCGGAGAAAGAGAGAGGAGAGAGAGAGTGTGCAGAAAGAAAGAGTGATGACACAACTTAAAGCCCTCCAGTGGGTCATTTAGAGCACTCCGTTCAACATCTTTTAAACCGTTATACCACACACCTATTCCAAGGTAAAACAACATTAAATGATTACTCTATCAACCACTATTACATTTTTTTATTTAACAGTTTAAGATTGTTCATTAAATAAATTAAACCAATAAGTCATATCAAAACTGTAAGTAGGATTCTCTCCATTGATTCATATTTACAGTATGTTGGCATGATTGATACATTTGCATGTTATCTTTTGATCTCCTAAGATAAGATCAACGTCATTGACAGTGAATAGGAGGGAGGACCATATTATCCTGTAAAGCAAGCATTATAAAGATATAGTTCTAACCTTTGTAACATTTAATAATACAAGTGAGTCAGGTTACAAAGGCACATTGGTGAAAGGGGCACAAAACACAGTACGTTCCATGGGTATTTAGCATAATTATATCACTTGAGTTAATATGGTTTAAACACACAATGAGGCAGTGATAAATTATATTACCACATTTACGATCCTGAAAACGATAATTGTTCAATGAACATCTAATTTGCTGGTAGAGAGGCAGGGAGAAATGTTGGCATGCCACGGGTTTAACTGTAGTTCACTCCCATAGTAAAATAATGCAATCAATAGCAAATATAATTGTATGTTTTTATATGCTAAGTGTGTTTCATTATGTCTCTTGAATACACCATTATGCACTTTCAATACTGACAGCTTCTTTAATAAGAAAAGTCACTCTGCAGGCCGTAGTTTCAACTCTGAGACCAGTAGAATGGTAGGATTATGACGAATTAGTATGAGGACCTTACAGGCTCTTGCCATGTTAACATTTTGTGGGTGTTAAAGAAAACAGTGATGCTGGAGTGATGTACGGTACACTGACACTTGGCCTAGAAAGGGACAATCGTACACTTTACTTGATAATTCAGACAGCCGTTCTAAACATAACATTAGCATAGAGTGTAAGCCTATATTTTAATAAAAGGATCTTGTATGGTAAATACAAATCATTCAATCTAAGGATAATATAATAGAAACAAGGTCGTATTGTAGAGGTACCATTTATTGTTAAAGTCCCTGATATGATGATATGGGGAGAGAGAAGATCAAGATGTCCGTAGGAGAAGTTGTGGGGCTGGAGGCTCTGGCCCAGCGGAGAGGGCCTGGGACAAGGTCTCCGGCGTGGTACCCTGCTAATGAGCTTTTCTACCGCTCCTACCAGAGAGTTCATTCTCTTTCTAAGAACGTTGAGACACACATACGATTTGACGCAAGACACAGGCACACACACACACACACACACACACACACACACACACACACACACACACAGAGAGAGAGAAACTCAAGGCACAGCAGCGCTTTTTCTTGAACACATACATTCAGTGCATGCACACCCCCACCACGGGCAATCTCCCAATCTCCATTGGCTGAGGGTTATCCACAAGAGTGCGGTGGTAAATAAGATTTTCTACAATTCTTACACTGCAATGGCCAATAATGTCTTCCTGAGAAAGAAACAAATTGAATTTGTTTTTATTCCAGTCAAAAGAAATCAAGGTCCCATAATGCCCTGAAAAAATGTTACGCAAACTTGTATCATTTTTGGGTACATTTGACTAATGACCATGAAAAGATGCTTTGCAATAGACTTTTAAATGGAAAAATATAATTACATGCATTAGTTATGTCTAAGCATTTGCAGGAAGATCACAAATCCATCAAGCATCTATACATCACTGTCGAGCTGGTTTGATGATGCATGAGAATGTGTTCATTTGTTAGCTTAGTTAAAAGATGTCTCACATTCATTTAGTCTTGAATAGGAAAGAATAGTTTTGACAGCACCATTACAAAATGCAAAGGTTTCAGACAAAACCTGCACACTTTCCCTTTTAGGCAACTAAAATGTTGCATTTAGATGATTACAAGCAATGGGAATATTCTGGGCACTATATTACTACTTATTATTACTAACTATATTACTAACATTTTCCGGTCTAGATAGAACTGCCAAAGGGGTGTAATCTACTGTAGAGATAGCCTGCAGACTATCATACTATTATCCGTTCTGCCAAACAGTTTAGAGCTACTCACTTCAAATCCACCTTTCCAGAAATAAGTCTCTACCACGTTGCCGTTGCCAGACCCCCCTCAGCCCCCAGCTGTGCCCTGGACACACCTATATGAATTGATTGCCCCCATTTATCTCAGAGTTTGTACGCTGGCAGTGACCTAAATTGGGATATGGCTTAACACCAGCCATCCTGCAAACCAAGCTAGATGCCTCAACCTCACGCAAAAAAGAAATATCAACGAACCTACCAGGCAGACAACCCTAAATCCAGTAGAACATGGGTACCCTCATAGATATCATCCTGACTAACATACCCTCCTAAATACACCTCAGCTGTCTTCAACCAGGATCTCAGCGCGATCACTGCCTATATTGCCTGCGTCAATGGCTGGTCCGCGGTCAACCATCCACCCCTCATCACTGTCAAACGCTCCCTAAAACACTTTGTAGAAGGAGGAGGCCTTCTGACCTGGCCCAGGTATCGGATGGATATAGATCTCATTCCGTCAGTATAGAGGAGATGCTGGTTGTTCCCTTAAAAGCAATTTTCCTCTCAATCTGCAAACAAACACTTGCCCATTCAAAAATAAGAACTAAGAACTGATATAGCCCCTGGTTCTCCACAAGACTCATGCCCTTGACACAAAACATCCTGTGGCGTAGATACATTAGCATCAAATAGCCCCCGCGTATATGCAAACTTTTCAGGGTTAGGAACCAATATAGACACAAGAAGTCAGGAAAGCAAAAGGCTAACTTTTCAAACAGAAATTTGCATCCTGTAGCACCTAACTCCAAAAGTTTTGGCACTAAAGTCCATGGGAATAAGAGCACTTCCCTCCCAGCTAGCCACTGCACTGAGGCCACATGGTAAGGAAACACTATCACCACCGAAAATCTGTACAATACGAGAATTTCAACAAGCATTTTGCTAGCAGCTGGCCATGCTTTCCATCTGGCCACCACTAACCCCGCCACCAACTCTGCACCCCTCTGCTGCAACGCCGCAGACCCCCGGGGCTTCTCCTTCACACAAATTCAGACAGCTGATGTTTTGAAAGCGCTGCAAAATCTGGACCCCTGCAAATCAATGCTGGGCTAGACAATCTGGACCCTTTCTTTCAAAAACTAGCCGCCGAATTGTCGCTACCCTTGCTACGGCTCTGTTCAACCTCTCTTTCATAACGTCTGAGATCCCCAGAGATGGAAAGCTGCCGACAATATCCCCCCTCTTCGGGGGGGTGAGACACTCTAGATCCAAACTGCTACAGACTGCTATCTAATCACCTGCCCTCCTTGAAAGTATTCGAAAGCACAAACACATGACCACTTCAATTACACAACAGACCTTCTCTATGCAATCCGGTTTCCGAGCTGGTCACGGTACTCTCAGCTCGCAAGTCCTAAACGCATATTATAACCGCGATTGATTACACATAGACAGTACTGTGCAGCCGTCTTCATCGAACTGTAGCGTTCGACTCTGTACCAACCACCGCATTCTTAGTTGGCAGACTAAATAGCCTTGGTTTCTCAAATCACTGCTCGCCTGGTTCTACCAACTACTTGTCAGATAGAGAGTTCTGTGTGTCAAATCGAGGGCCTGTTGTTCGGGACCTATGGCGGTGCTCCATTATGGGGGTGCCACAGGGTTCAATTCTTGGGCCGACACTTTATCTCCAGTGTATATCAATGATGTGCTCTTGCTGCTGGCGACTCCAGATCCACCTCTACGAGACGACACACCATTTTGCACACATCTGGCCCCTTCATTGGACACTGTGTTAACAAACCTCCAAACGAGCTTCAATGCCATACAACAATCCTTCAGTAGCCACTCCAACTGCTCCCAAACACTAGTAAAACTAAATGCATGCTTTTCAATCGAACGCTGCTGGCAATCCGCCCACCCGACTAGAATCCCAACCACACTCGACAAGGTCTGACCTAGAGTATGTTGGACAACTACCTAAACCTAGGTGTCTGGTTAGACTGTAAACTCAACTTCAGACTCAAAGAATCTCCAATCAAAGTTAAATCTAGAATAGCTTCCTATTTCGGCCTCCTTGACTGCTGCCACAAACATGCCCTCGTGGAAACGGACTATCCACCGATCACGCTTGACTCGACATGAATGTATGCAAAGCCGGCCTCCAACACTCTACTCAGCAAATTGGATGGTCATCACAGCCATCCGTTTTGTCTCCAAAGCCCTACATACACTGAGACCTGTACGCTCTTGTTGGCTGGTCCTCACTACATGTTGTGGGTGGTGTAAACCACTGGCTCCAGGAAGCATCTACAAATCACTGCTAGGCAAAACCGCCTTATCTTAGCTCATTGGTCACCATAGCAGCACCCACCCGTAGTCTGCGCCCAGTAGGCACATCTCACTGGTCATTCCCAAAGCCAACACTCCTTTGGCCGCCAATTCCTTCCAGTTCTCTTGCTGCCAATGACTGGAACGAATGCAAAATCTCTGAAGCTGGAGACTCTTATCTCCCTCAATAACTTTAAGCATCAGTTGTCAGAGCACCTTAACGATCACTGCACCTGTACACAGCCCATCCGAAATAGCCCACCTAACTTCCTCATCCCTATATTAGTTATTTATTTTGCTCTTTTGCACCCCAGTATCTCTATTTGCACATAAATCTCTTGCACATCTAGCATTCCAGTGTTAATACTATTGTAATTATTCTGCAGTATAGCCTATTTATTGCCTTACCTCCATAACTTGCTAATTTGCACACACACTGTATATATATATTTTCTAGTTGTATTTCTGACTTTATGTTTTTTTTTTTTTACCCCATATGTAACTGTTGTGTTGTTTTTATAGAACTACTTTGCGTTATCTATGTGGGTAAATGCGTAAAGAGAACCTGTTCTCAAATGGCTTACCTGGTTAAATAAAGGTGAAATAAAAATAAAAATAACAGATGTATTACTACCAATTCAGAATTAGACAAATTGCAGCCGCTACTCTATACTAGCTAGTGTACTACTATACTACTTTCCATACAAATCATCTTTATTTTTGTTACCATAATATTAGTATTAATAATAACTAATGACACAACAATGTGTTTGTCAGAAACATTTGACCGTTGCAAACATCTGACTGCTATTTTCTATTAGACCGAGTCAAATATTTTACCTTATTGTACAGCTGTAATTGCTTTACATTGGTAGGTTAAGGGCAAAACTGCTTTTAGCAGACTTACCTAATGCAATGAATGTTACTAACATCCCCACCCACCTCTTACACCAGTGCCTGCCCTACGGCTCCACAAATCACTTATCAGATACCGTGATTATGCTGTTCCCATTACTATACATGCAGAAAAAGTCATCTCAGAACACAAACACCCCAGTGAGCCCACACTTCCTGTTGACCTTTGACTCTCTGACCTCTCCCTGGTATTGGCGGATCCCAGAACACACACTTTGCAATGCACACCACGTGCACCCACAACGCACACACACACACACACACACACACACACACACACACACACAACTGTCCTGCGTTACTCCATGGTGAATTACATACACCAAAAGACGCAGTACTTGCATGACAGTAAATTGTGCATTTTCATAGAGACAAGTCATTTTGTGACAGGCAGTTCTCCTGTATAGCAGGAATAAGGAAGTCTCCTGTGTATATCGGATCCCTGTGTATGATGTTGTGTTGAATATTGTCTTCTGTTACATCGAGTTATTACTTGTGATCAGGAGTTGTAAATTAAGCATGACACACAGAAATCCAGGATAAACCTGTAATTCAAATGACAGACATGATGGCATGGATTTTATTAAATCTACATTTGAAGTTCTAGCATAAAGTTGTAAATGGCCTACACATCTTTTTATGTATATAGTTACTTACTGTAAATACACACAGTATACTTGCTGCTGTACAATATACACATTTTCTGAATAAAAAAACACCCAACAATATCTCAAAATGTCCATCCCAGATTACGTAAGGATCAAAGGTCATTTGTATTCTTGTTCATATAATGGTTTTTATGAGAGAGTGACAAGGCAAATGCAATTAAAAAGAAGACATTTGCAGTAATTTATCTTATGTAAGCCCATGAAAAACTGATGCTATTGTGTATTTGCAGCCTGAATGCTCACCATTATAGTTTTCCAGTCATAGCGTCTCAAACTCTTAATGGACATTAAACACTGAACAGAAGAAATATACAAGTGCAATTTGAGTTACTTGCAGGCACTTGCTGGGAGAATGATTCCCAATACATTTGCGTAACAACACATAAATGTCACAGAGATTACATGTCATTAGCAAGGAGGGTATAGATTCCATTTATTGCATTTAGTGGTATCTTTTTATTACATGGTTAGTACAGTATTTTATAGATAATGTCTAAGTTTCACTAACATCCCAAAACCTGCTTCATTATCTATTTCAAACCAAGCAAACCTCCATTTCGGTTTCCGTTTACCATCATCTCATCAGCTTTAGCAAGAAGATGTTAGGCTGAATGGCTGCCAGTAGCTTCCACATACATGACACTAGCTCAAACTCTACTTTCCCCATAGATTCATCTTTCTCTGAGTGTCATATTTAAGCTTGCGAATCAAAGCCTGATTTTCAGTGGTGACCCCTCTGATATGCGCTATGTTTTTTTAATGATATTCGTCATCTACATTGCTGAACCATTAAGGGTTACACATTTTTCTTCAAAAGCATTCTTAGGTCTATCACAGAAAAATGTGAAACAAAAATCTGCAATATTTCCATAGTCATAAATCTTTTACTAGGAGCAATCAAGCACAGAGTTCACATGAGAGTAATGAATGAACTGCTTGGTCCAGAAACTCAGGACAAACTCCCCTACTGGTCATAATGGGGAAGTGGGTTTACTGTTAGCCCTCTCGGCATAGCGGATTTCAATTGCAAAGAATGCGATACTTCTGATGTAGTTTCAGGATTGGGAAAATCTGCGTGCGTATGAAGCGCTCACAATCCATAACTTTACATTAAACCGACACTTCAGTATTATTGTTGATGAGCTTAGTTCTTGGCGGCCAAATCTAAACTCAAACTGTGGACCTTATTTGAGGAGACCTATGCCACATAGTGGACCAGCTTTATCTCTGGTAGATATCCATTGGACATGTTAAACACAGAAGTGTGAAAAAGAATCAACTAGAGGCAATATTCTGTCTGCAACAGAATCCGGTTCTATCTCTTTAAGTACTGCTGCTCTCATTCATTTGGAAATTCCAGGGGTTGGGAAACCAAAATCACAAGTAATCTAGATGGAACAGGTTATAATCCAGACACCACACAGACCACATCAGTGATATTAACTAAAGCAAGTTGCCTGATTCTACTAGGTGTGTCTCTGTCCAGTCGTAGCATGGGCTTATTGCCAAGTGATTAAGGTCATTCCAGTAATATGCTGCATTCGTATGCGAGTACTTTCTCTTCAAATCTAAGGCATTTGATTTATTGCATTTTGAAAGCCATGTCATGTTATGCCTTACATGAGTATGATGGGGGATTAAATAATACCTAGAACAGCTAGCACCCAAACATAGGCCCTGTCTGGGAACACATATAATAGCCTCCCCAACCCCTAGCGACCTGTAGTGCATCGCAACTGGCACCCTATTTCCTTAGTGATAGGGAATAATACATAGTTATATATCGCAATATTATTTTGGACAATATTATATCGATACTTTAGCTCTGGTATTTTTTTCATCTTATAGCTTGTTCTCCATCTTCTTTTTAAATGTTTTCAGCACTTTATTTCCATGACCCCAGATTAAAACTCATTTTCTCTGTTCTCGCTTGTCTCTCTGCAGAAGACATATAGTTAGCAATAGGTTTTGGAACATCAAATATGGCAATAATCATTGCAGTATCGAATTGTAATACATATAGAATGCGTTAGATACATATACGTCATCGGCACCTAAGTATCTTGATAATACGTATTGCAAGGAGTCCTGGCAATTCCCAGCCTCGACCCTATGGGCCCCTGGGCAAAAGTAGTACACTATAAAGCAGGGATCATCAACTAGATTCAACTGAGGGACTATTTTTTTTCTTGGCTGGTCAAGGGGCTGCAACATAATAACCAAATAATTTTGTAGACTGCAAATTGATCACAAAAGCCCAGATAGATATAATGTTATTTGGCTAAAACATAATAATTTCAAACCTTGCTTATATTTGTATCGATACATATCTCACTAATTCTGCCTGAATACTTTGGAACAGAATTCCAAAATTAAAATCACTTAGAGCCGATTTGCTGGTGTTTTATACTGTCTTATGTCCCAACAAGAAAAAAAAGTTTAATTTATTTTTTATTTTAGAAGACTTGTGGGGTCAAATAAAAGCCGGGAAGTTGGGGAACCCTGCTGTAAAAAGTCCCAAATGCCATCTCTGACTATTCCCTATGTAGTGCACTACGCTTGACCCAGAGCCCTATGGACCTGGTCAAAAGTATCCAAAAGGAATGGGGTGCCGTTTGGGACACATACTCGGCCTCCATGAGCTGCTGTTGAGAGCGTTTAGATGCTAGTCAGACGTGGACTTTGCCTCTTCCACAACAGTAAGTGTTCCTTTCCAGGCAGCTCCTCCTGCAAGATTCATGAAAGACCGGTGGGGGCTAATTGTTGGAAATTAATTTGCGTAAGCGACTGAGCAGAGATAACAGAATCACATCTGCACTTTTCTGGCATGGGTTTAACCACAATGCTAGCGATATGGGCCCACGCCACCCCCAGCCCCCAACAGCCAGCTGCTTCAAGACAGGCATCCCCTTTGCCCAGAAGTGAAAGAAAGCCACAATCAGTAATTAATATACTTTTTTGTTACGTTAATTTGTTTCCAAAAGGTTCAAGACTGAGTGAAGAAAAGGGAGAGGAGAGAAGAGAGAAAAAAATGCTGAGAAGACGGAGGGACCAGGGGCGGGAAATTCGTGTGAATAAATTAGTTGGATGCAACATTTTTTTAACAGCTGAAAAAGTGTTTTAAAATTGGGGGTAAAGATTGGGGAGGACGGGTTATAATCGGGGTGAGAAGTTCCAGGTTTGACAAGGCCATTAATCTCCATGATAATGTAGCTGTTACAAATTCAAAAGTGGTCCCAGTGCAGTGGTATCCATCACACAGCGTTACCGCAGCCTTCATCTTCTCTGCTCAAAGTCAAATGACAGTGAAAGGCTGTCCCTTGAGGTTGCAGAACTGAGGAACCACGGAACAATAGAAGCCAAGACCCTGGGAATTCCAGAGTCACGTCGGAACGTTCTGCAGGAGCGTGTCAGAGTCAAAATAAGTGTTCCTAGGGAGGCATGAACATCATCTGGCCCTTCTCTCTCGCTTTGCTTGTTAGCAAATGGAGGGAGCCAGCCCCATACTTGCTTGTCAATTGAGAGTGTTATCTATATGCTTAGGCCCTAATGAGCCATCTCAAACTGATCTAGTGAGATATGGGCACTCGGCAGTAAGTTAAAAGGACTACTGATCTGACTGAGGTTTTATACAGCCTCTCACTTAGGCCTAAAGCTGTGCCTTGGTGGACAATATATTAAGATCCCATCTGAGTTTTTCAGATGATATTGATGTCTGGCCACCAGGAAGATAAAAGTAGATCTTATGCTATATGCATTCATACTAGTCATACATTAACAATACATTACCAGTACAGCATCATTATCCGCTACTAACCCTCACTGTCAGCCAAAGTTCATGATCACCCATCCAGGCGAACTATTTTATTGCTTGGCTAGTCCGATGTATGGGAGAAAAGTGAGAGCCATTTCTCCCTCCCTCCCTCTCCCTCTCGTGAAGGGAAATCAATGAGTCTAGCACAGGGGGCTATCATTTATGTTTTGCTTTTGTACGCCCCGCTCTCCCCATGTCCCACGTCCCAGCGATGGCTCACCTGGGTCCTGTACATCTTGTGTTTATACATCACGTTTATATCACCCCTGAGAGGAGGAGAGAGAGAAACTGCTCTACCTCATACCCAGACCAGACATTGGAATGTTAACTTCATATCCACAGCTGTCAAACTCACGCCATCTCCTGAGTTGTTACAGCAGGTGTGTTAAAAGGTGAAGAATAAACAACAAGTATATAATGCTACCAAGTTGTGACTAAGGCTATAGCACATGGATGTAAACATAACATGAAAAGGTATAGACCGTGTTACTCAAAAACCTTGTCTGGATTACACCTCCCACAATGGTTAATTTATGAATCCAAATTCAAAAGATGATTGGTGGGTCATCATGGGTTTGTTTTGCATTTTTGTCCCTCTCCTTTTCTTCTCTCTGCCTCTGTAGTTAACTAATGTATGCCCAGTCAAAGTGTTTATGTCCCAAATGGCACCCTATTCCCTATGTAGTGCAGTACTTTTGTCCAGGGGCCCATCTGCTCTAGTCAAAAAGTAGAGCACTACATAGGAATAGAGGCCATTTGGGACGCAACAGTCTCATCAGCGTATTCCTTCTTGATTGTGGCTGCTGCCAATTAGCCACCGTGAGGCACCATCAGTCCATCCATCAGTCCTAAGGTTCCTTGGCACTAATTTTGATGATTGGGTCGGTAGCCAAAGGGGTCCATTAATTGCAATAATGAAGTCTTCAGTGAGTGATCATCAGATGGCTTTCAGAGTGTTATTAATTCTTTTAGAAATCAGTTTTTAATGTTTAGCTTTATCTTCATCGGTCCCAAAGCGGGAACTCCACCCCTCGCCGCCCGCCGCTCGGCAACATCTCATTTACCCAGGGCTTAATAAACATCATGGATCTCTGATCCTCTCTCTCTCTGCCCTCCCAGCCCCCTCTCTCTCTTTCTGCAGCACTCTCTGCTCTCTCTCCCCCTCTCTGTTGCTGTCTCTCTCTTCTCTTCTCTCTCTCTCTCTCTGCTCCCTCTTTCCTCTCTCTCGCTCATGTAGTGCCACTTCAGGTCTTGAAGTTTTATTTTTGCTGCTTCACTGGACAAATAGAAGATCTATCTATCTGTGTGAAGGAAGCCAAGCCTGCGTCACTACACAATTTACTCTGTATAGAGTCTTCCCATTCATTCAGTTTCCATGCCAGCCCAGTAGACAGCTTTAATAACTGAAATGACAAATAAACTGGAAATCATTCCAGCTCTTTTCACTTTACTGACAAGGTTGAACACTTCTTATAATGAGGCAATGACTGCTTCTTCCCCCTACTCCCCACCTCCTGCTCCTCCCTCCGTCTCAGACACCCCGCCCCTCCTGTTCAGACACCCCGCCAGCCTCCTCCCAGCTCCCACAGCTGATGCCAGGGGCTGTGGCATCTCATCATCGCATATACAATTTGGGATACTGCAGCGCTGCACGCATAAATCCCACAAGAAATAGATTGAGGGTAAGTCCTTGCGTAGACTAGTGTCCTGTCAAGGGTGTGTACTGGTACATCAAGCTGCCTCAAGCTACAGAAACAGGAGATAGGCTCCTGCTCTATGAGCGTTATCGCTCGCACAAGGCCAAGACTACTTACTTACTTTATATAGCCAGGGACTACGGGTCTTGAACAAAAACTTGGATGTAAAAAATAGATAAGTAAAAATTAAAGTAATCCTTCACACCCCCCTCCCCCAGTGGTGGTTGTCCCACTGGCTATCCTAAGTTGAATGCACCAATTTGTAAGTCGCTCTTGGATAAGAGCGTCCGCTAAATTACTTAATTGTAAATGTAAAAATAAGAGCAGTAGTAAATTAAAATAACAGTAGGAGGCTATATACAGGGGTACCGGTACAGAGTCAATGTCGGGGGCACCAGTTAGTAGAGGTAATTGAGGTAATATGTACATGTGGGTAGAGTGCAATCATAACACGTCAAAGCCAGGATACGTTGGACTTCACAATACATTGTTATAATTCCGAATAGAGGATGGACTTGGTGTGTCCCGGTTGCCCACGTATAAGATCTTAATTCCTTTATCTCATGGCTGAAGTGAAACTGTTCATTTTACCTCTAATCGTGTAATTTATCAAACTGCTGCCGAAGCACGCGATATGTGTGATTACACTAACTAGATTTAAGCAAGGGCACAGGGGCTGCCATCATTTAACTTCAAGAAGTTCAGCAGACAGCAACTTTACTTAAATCAAAATCAACCATGGCTTTATTTCTGCCGACCATTGTTTTTGGCATTGCTAACTTTGATATTCAAGATACTGTAAGTATCAATATAAACATAGCAATGTCAAATTTTAGCGATACCTGCATAGAGTATGAATGTGGTATTTAATGCATTTACCTAAATGAATAGGCTATATTCAATTGATAATGATCTATATGTCCATCAGAGGGATATATGACCAGAAACTATTCATAAACACTCAACGATCAGAGTGAGAAGCTTTTGTATCCTCTAATTCCACATTCATTACAGAATAATCTAATCAATCATGTGCATACTGCAACACAAATGAAAGCAGTGATTCCCCTAGAATGTTTTTTAGCAGTGGTGGCTTTTTTGTAGAAGGACTGTGAAAAGGTCATTTCTAGTAATAACGTATTGGTTAAAAAAATATTGTAGGGGTGACTCATTTATCATAGCCTATATATGGCACCAACCATATTATCAGGTAGAATATTTATATATATATATATATATATTCAGGGGCTTAGTAAATATTACCCCCCAAAAATCTGTGATTTCACATAAAAATGCAGGTTTCTGCTTTACTTCAATATTTGCAATCTACCTTACTTAATTTTGATGTGTTCAAAAGCATGATATTTGAAAATGTAATTTAAATTAAAGATACTGTGTTTAATTTCCAATTTTGTAAAAATATTTACTCTCAACTTAAAAATGTTACGTTTTTTGCAACAACTTGCCATGTGACTCCGTTTTTGAGGATTGTGTGTAATTCAATATTTTTAGACTTAATGATACTTTTACACACCGATATATGCATGTTTGAAGATATAAAAGCACATTTCTATATCAGTATTACAGTTTGTTGTGCTATGAGGTGTAATAGATCATGATGAAATGATATCAAAACTGTCGGGCAAATTGTCATTCAAAGATGAGACCACCCTTTCCCACCATCAAAAAGGTCATGCACACAACTGTGCACAATCCTTTAATGCTAGAGACACATGCAGCATTTTAAAGAATGCTTGCAGTTCTACCTCCGCTGACTCCTAGTGGAATGAGCACTGTGTTCAGCAATGCACGCTTAAGTGGTTTAAAATGGCAAATAATCAAAGACTTACATTGTTTTTTAAATATTAAGATATGGTCACTGAAAATAACTGGTCAAAAATATTAAGTTGATCTAATGAATAATAACAGTTTTGGAATTGATACAATTTAATTGGATCTAAGCCAGTTTTTAGATGCTGGATTTAATATATTAGTGTTTGTGAAACACCAAAAAAGTTAAGTATATTATACATAAGAATAGCTCATGTTGTAAATACTCAGAAAGTGATGCAATAAAAATATATATATATATATATATATATATATATATATATATATATATATATATATATAAATAGAACTAACACAACATGTTTTACAATGTAAAATGTCAAAAATGTCAAATGTGTCAAAATGTGCACTATTAGCAATAAGCAAGGTTTTTTCTAGATCAAAAAGGCTACTTTTCTGCAATTCCATAAATTTTCCCATGGAGCTAAGAACATTTTATGTGCAGTTGACAGAAAATGTTGCAGTGTGAAAGCGAATTTCCTGCAATTCTACGCATTTTGCCACGGCTAATTCTGTGTTCTTATGCTCAATTATCATAACAAAATCAATAGGTACCCCAATCGGGTTCCCTGGGCATGTGCCCTGCGTTCCCAGTCGGTAATCCAGCCATAACAAAAGCACTCCAAAATTCATAATTTTATTTTATTGCTTTCATTGTTTTAGCTTTTTTGGGTGATTTCAAGTTCTCAAATATAATATGATTTAAAAATATATACACTACAAGTCAAAAGTTTGGACACACCTACTCATTCAAGGGTTTTTCTTTATTTTTACTATTTTTACCTTGTAGGATAATAATGAAGACATCAAAAGTATAAAATAACACATATGGAATCATGTAGTAACCCAAAAAAGTGTTAAACAAATCAAAATGTATTTTATATTTGAGATTCTTCAAATAGCCAACTTTTGCCTTGATGACAGCATTGCACACTCTTGGCATTCTCTCAACCAGCTTCATGAGGTAGTCACCTGGAATGCATTTCAATTAACAGGTGTGCCTTCTTAAAAGTTAATTTGTGGAATTTATTTACTTCTTAATGCGTTTGAACCAATCAGTTGTGTTGTGACAAGGTAGGCGGGGGGTATACAGAAGATAGCCCTATTTGGTAAAATACCAAGTCCATATTATGGCAAGAACAGCTCAAATAAGCAAAGAGAAACGACAGTCCATCATTACTTTAAGACATGAAAGGTCAGTCAATCCGGAAAATGTCAAGAACTTTGTACATTTCTTCAAGTGCAGTCGCAAAAATCATCAAGCGCTATGATGAAACTGTCTCTCTGAGGACCGCCACAAGAAATGGAAGACCCAGAGTTAACTCTAATTAATTTATCCTCTGCAGCAGAGGTATCAGCCTCAGAAATTGCAGCCCAAATAAATGCTTCACAGAGTTCAAATGTCACCAGACACATCAACTGTTCAGAGGAGACTGTGTGAATCAGGCCTTCATGGTCGAATTGCTGCAAAGAAACCACTACTAAAGGACACCAATAATAAGAAGAGACCTGCTTGGGCCAAGAAACCCAAGCAATGGACATTAGACCAGTGAAAGCTGTGTCCTTTGGTCTGGAGTCCAAATTGGATATTTTTGGTTCCAACCGCCGTGTCTTTGTGAGACGGTGTGGGTGAACGGATGATCTCTGCATTTGTAGTTCCCACGGTAAAGCATGAAGGAGGAGGTGTTATGGTGTGGTGGTGCTTTGCTGGTGACACTGTCTGTTATTTATATAGAATGCAAGGCACACTTAACCAGCATGGCTACCACAGCATTATGCAGCGATACGCCATCCCATCTGGTTTGGGTTTAGTGGGACTATCATTTGTTTTTCAACAGGACAATGACCCAACACACCTCCAGGTCTATTTTACCTATAAGCAGAGTGATGGAGTGCTGCATCAGATGACCTGGCCTCCACAATCCCCCGACCTCAACCCAATTGAGATGGTTTGGGATGAGTCGGACGGCAGAGTGAAGGAAAAGCAGCCAACAAGTGCTCAGCATATGTGGGAACTCCTTCAAGACTGTTGGAAAAGCATTCCAGGTGAAGCTGGTTGAGAGAATGCCAAGAATGTGCAAAGCTGTCATCAAGGCAAAGGGTGGCTATTTGAAGAATCTCATTTTTGTAACACTTTTTTGGTTACTACATGATTCCATATGTGTTATTTCATGGTTTTGATGTCTTCACTATTATTCTACAATGTAGAAAATAGTAAAAATAAAGAAAAAACCCTGGAATGAGTAGTGTGTCCAAACTTTTTGACTGGTACTGTAGGCTTTATGATCTTTTATACAAACTTTGTCTGGTTTTAGTCATTTAAGTTTACACTGAAAGTAAATAATATATATATATATATATATATATATATATATATATATATATATATATATATATATATATATATATATATATATATATATTAAAATCTATTTATTCTCCAGGTTAGCATCCAATACTTACAAATGATTATGAAAGCCTTGATCCTGCTGATGGAAAGATGAATCTTGTTTTGATGGAAATATGTCAGTTTCAGAACGACCATGATGGATGTGATTTATCATTCTGGACAAACCTACGATCTAATGCGTCTCTTTGACAGCTCTATTGTGGCTAGAATGTCCCCAAATGTCACCTGTTGTTCACAGAGTGACCTTCTAATTTTCTAATTCAATTTCAGCCCCCTCC
>NW_025534443.1:27500-82500 GCF_020615455.1 Coregonus clupeaformis
AGGGGCCTGATCTCACAGGGATCTGCAGTTCACTGACAGAGTCAATAGTGCTATTGTGCATCACTACATGCAGCTGTGCAAGATATCCTGTTCAAATTATCAACCATGAGTTTACATCAACACCCCTGCCACGTCATCTACAACAGCATCCAAGCTATAGGTTCCTGTAGCCCATACTGAACCCCTGTTTGTCTTCACACCACTGTGTCATTAGACATGGACCTTTACTAAAATCATAATTACACTTTGACAGTTGAGTTGGTACCGATATGTGAATTCTGGACTTCTAGCCCATGGAGTATCTGGGACTAGGTCCTGGGTACCACGGACAAACAAGTACACTTAGAATCCTCCTGTCCCAACCCCACCAGTGTCACCAAGTGTCCCATTTACACAGTCCTCAAAGTCATTCATCTTGAATTCAATTTCCCTTCATTACCATAGTGCCAGGAGCAGCCCAGCCCAGGCCAGAGTGATTTAGTCGTTTACAGAGCAGGGGGCCTGGCAGAGCATAGTCTCCCTGTGCTGCTCCACCGCTCATGAAGAACCACCCCACCAATCACCTTTCTGTCATCTATCCCTGAATGATCCACCTTGTTTGAGGTGGGTTCAGCCTTTTGACTATGACTATGTTAGTGTGGACCTGTGAAAATGAAATAAAGACTGAAGACTAGCGCTCTCTCTCTCCATTTCTCTTTTTCCCTCCTCCTTACTCTCCCCCTCTCTCTCTAGCAGCTCCCTCTCTCCCCCTCTGTCCCCTTCTCTCTCTTTCCCTCACTCTCCCTCCCCCTCTCTCCCCCTTTCTCTCCCCTCTCTCTGTCTCTCTCTCTCTCCCTCTGTCCACCTCTCTCCCTCCCTCACTCTCCCTCCCTCTCTTCCCTCTCTCTCTCTCCTCTCTCTGTCTCACTCTCTCTCCCTCCCTCTCCCCCTCACCCTCTCTCCCCTCTCTCTAGCTCTCTCTGTCTCTCTCTCTCTCTCCCTCTGTCCACCTCTCTCTCTCCCTCACTCTCCCTCCCCCTCTCCCCACTCTCTCCCCATCTCTCTCCCTCCCCACCTCTTTCTTCCTCCCTTTCTCGCCCTGTCCTGCAGCGCTGTGCATGAGTGACCCGCGAGGCTCCATCATAACATTCAGCCAAACAGCAATAAATCATTTCATCTTTCATCTATTGTTATTGATGAATGGGCAATTATTTGTCATCTAATATGCTGGAAAATGATGACCTACGAGATGGATCAACTTATTTTCCTCTCTCCGTTGCAACAATGGACAGGATTGATGGATTATATCCTTAAACTGTTATTACACTTTTAATGCCCCGCTCAGAAGTGACAGCACGGGTAGTCTCTTCCTTCCCCTATTTCCTTTCTTTAAAAAAAAATATATAATTTCCATTGTAGAACAACGACGACTAGAGACACAAGGCTCATATTTCATGTTCACACACACATACACACACACTCTTTTTTTCAGGGCTTTGACATGGCAGGCAGTGAGAGTGAGATGAACACGTTTAGTATTGCTTCCAGAGAGATTCTACCTGACTGGCCTAGTGATTGCTGCTGTTGCTCCCCTCCGTTGTAAAGTAAATGGTTTGTGTGCTGAGGCAAAACTGAAGTCTGTCATATCATCATCAAACAGGCTGTATGAAAGGCAGTGAGAGATGAGAGATAGACTCGGAGAAAGACACGCTTGACCGATCTGGTTAAATTTTCCTCCATCAATCACAGACAAGGCCATAAACCTGGACTCAGACACTGGAAAATAAAACGTTTGTTCCATTTGCACTGAGTAGACTATAGCATTGATCAATGATTTCAATCATTCAGTGATGAATTAACTTAACTGTTGTTGGTACTGTACACTGTCAGCAATAAATAAGAGGTAGGCCTACACAACACAAAGCATGCCAAGCATGAACATATTATCTAAAATTATAGAAAAATTGACCATAATAGACCTCTAAATAAATTAATCCAGGGGCGCCTTCAACAGGACACAACATTACAGTATGTAGAACAAACATGCCTCTCCAACATGTAGAACAAGAAATCATGTTGGCTCTATTCATGGCATTTCTGCAACATTCAACAACGTTTGACTGCTGAACGTGGCCCAGGTTTCAGGACAGAGACTGATCCTGCCTGTCCCCAAACGTGTTTACTTCCCTGATGTCCTGATTTCCAAATGTAGAAGATACTGTGTACTGTAGGCCCCCCAACACACACACATTTTACATTTACATTTTAGTCATTTAGCAGACGCTCTTATCCAGAGCGACTTACAGTTAGTTATTATTTTCATACTGGCCCCCATGGGAATCGAACCCACAACCCTGGCGTTGCAAACGCCATGCTCTACCAACTGAGCTACATCCCTGCCGGCCATTCCCTCCCCCTACCCTGGACGACGCTGGGCCAATTGTGCGCCGTCGCATGGGTCTCCCGGTCGCGGCCGGCTACGACAGAGCCTGGATTCGAACCAGGATCTCTAGTGGCACACACACACACACACACACACACACACACACACACACACACACACACACACACAAACGGTTCAATTGGAAACAGTTTGAAAGGTTCATGCAAGCAATAGGAACCGTATTAATCAGAAGCAAATGTTACATTTGTACGCACAGTGGAACTTCATAGACACATTTGATGTTTGAACGAAAATCGAAGATTGATTGGGAGTTCCAGAGACTATGTCCTCTTTAATAATTAATAAAAGACTCCAGAGAGTGCAAAGATGAAGGACTCAGTGCTCCTACACACACGCACACACACACACACACACACACACACACACACACACACACATAAAATACCTAGTTTATAAAAGATAAGCTGTACTGTGACTCTTCCACTACTGCTTCCACATAGATTACCCTTCTGATATCAAATAGAACAGGAAAGTATTAATAAATCATACCCCTTGACTTATTCCACATGTTGGTGTGTTACAGCCTGAATTCAAAATGGATACAAAAAAATTATAAAAAATAATGACCAATCTACACATAATACCCCATAATGACAAAGTGAAAACATTTATAGAAAATTATATACAGAAATATCTAATTTAATACAGTAAGTATTCAAAACCCTGAGTCAATACATGTTAGAATCCCCTTTGGTAGTGATTACAGCTGTGAGTCTTTCTGGGTAAATCTCTAAGAGCTTTGCACACCTGGATTGTACAATATTAGCTAATTATTCTTTTTTAGTTGGTTGGATTGGTCATTGCTAAACAGCCTATTTTCAAGTCTTGCCATAGATTTTCAAGCCGATTTAAGTCATAACTGTAACTAGGCCACTCAGGAACATTCCATGTCATCTTGGTAAGCAACTCCAGTGTGTATTTGGCCTTGTGTTTTAGGTTATTGTCCTGCTGAAAGGTGAATTTGTCTCCCAGTGTCTATTGGAAAGCAGACTGAACAAGGTTTTCCTCTAGGATATTGCCTGTGCTTAGCTCTATTCTGTTTATTTGTATCCAAAAAAACTCCCTAGTTCTTGTCGATGACAAGCATACCGATAACATGATGCAGCCACCACCATGCTTGAAAATATTTAGAGTGATACTCAATGTGTTGTATTGTATTTTCCCCAAACATAACGCTTTGTATTAAGTTAATGTTTTTGCCACATTATTTTGCAGTTTTACTTTAGTTTTGAAATATTTGTATTCTGTACAGGCTTTCTTCTTTTCACTTGTGGAGCAACTACAACGTTGTTGATCCATCCTCAGTTTTCTCCTATCACAGCCATTAAACTCTGTACCTGTTTTAAACTCACCATTGGCCTCATGGTGAAATCCCTGAGCGGTTTCCTTCCTCTCTGGCAGCTGAGTTAGGAAGAACGCCTGTATCTTTGTAGTGACTGGGTATATTGATGCACCATCCAAAGTGTAATTAATAACTTCACCATGCTCAAAGGGATATTCAATGTCTGCTTTATTTTCTTCTACCCATCTACCAATAGGTACCCTTCTTTGCGAGGCACTGGAAAACCTCCCTGGTCTTTGTGGTTAAATCTGTATTTGAAATTCACTTCTCGACTGAGGGACCTTACAGATAATGGTACGTGTGGGGTACAGAGATGAGAGTAGTCATTTCAAAAAAATCATGTTAAACACTATTATCCATGCAACTAATTATGTGACTTGTTAAGCACATTTTTACTCCTGAACTTATTTAGGCTTGCCATAACAAAGGGGTTGAATACTTATTGACTCAAGGCATTTCAGCTTTTCATTTTTTATTCATTTGTAAAAAGAATAATCTAAAAACATAATTCCACTTTGACATTATGGGGTATTGTGTGTAAGCCAATGACACAACATCTCAATTTAATCAATTTTAAATGCAGGCTGTAACAACAAAATGTTGGAAAAGTCAAGGGGTGTAAATACTTTCTGAAGGCATTGTATATATCCTCTCTCTGGGATCTAGATGTGGGGAAGGATGCCTTTCAGACCTCAGTTTCTGAGAGACTAAGGTAGTGTATGAACACATACAGTGCCTTCACTCTGCTTTCCACCAGACACTGGGAGATTAATTCACCTTTCAGCAGGACAATAACCTAAAACACAAGGACAAATCTACACTGGAGTTGCTTACCAAGATGACATTGAACGTTCCTGAGGGGCCTACAGGCATTCGGAATGTATCCAGACCCTTTGACTTTTCCACATTTTCTTACGTTACAGCCTTATTCTAAAATTGATTAAATAAAACATTTTCCTCATCAATTTACACACAATACCCCATAATGACAAAGTGAAAGAGGTTTTAAGAAATTTTAGCACATTTCTTAAAAATAAAAAACTGAAATACCTTATTTACATAAGTATTCAGACCCTTTGCTATGAAACTCAAATTGAGCTCAGGTGAATCCTGTTTCCATTTATCATCCTTGAGATGTTTCAACAACTTGATTGGAGTCCACCTGTGGTAAATTCTATTGATTGGACATGATTTGGAAAAGCACACACCTGTCTACAGTATACAGTGGGGAAAAAAAGTATTTAGTCAGCCACCAATTGTGCAAGTTCTCCCACTTAAAAAGATGAGAGAGGCCTGTAATTTTCATCATAGGTACACGTCAACTAAAACAGACAAATTGAGAAAAAAATCCAGAAAATCCCATTGTAGGATTTTTTAATGAATTTATTTGCAAATTATGGTGGAAAATAAGTATTTGGTCACCTACAAACAAGCAAGATTTCTGGCTCTCACAGACCTGTAACTTCATCTTTAAGAGACTCCTCTGTCCTCCATTTGTTACCTGTATTAATGGCACCTGTTTGAACTTGTTATCAGTATAAAAGACACCTGTCCACAACCTCAAACAGTCACACTCCAAACTCCACTATGGCCAAGACCAAAGAGCTGTCAAAGGACACCAGACACAAAATTGTAGACCTGCACCAGGCTGGGAAGACTGAATCTGCAATAGGTAAGCAGCTTGGTTTGAAGAAATCAACTGTGGGAGCAATTATTAGGAAATGGAAGACATACAAGACCACTGATAATCTCCCTTGATCTGGGGCTCCACGCAAGATCTCACCACGTGGGGTCAAAATGATCACAAGAACGGTGAGCAAAAATCCCAGAACCACACGGGGGGACCTTGTGAATGACCTGCAGAGAGCTGGGACCAAAGTAACAAAGCCTACCATCAGTAACACACTACGCCGCCAGGGACTCAAATCCTGCAGTGCCAGACGTGTCCCCCTGCTTAAGCCAGTACATGTCCAGGCCCGTCTGAAGTTTGCTAGAGTACATTTGGATGATCCACAAGAGGATTGGGAGAATGTCATATGGTCAGATGAATCCAAAATATAACTTTTTGGTAAAAACTCAACTCGTCGTGTTTGGAGGACAAAGAATGCTGAGTTGCATCCAAAGAACACCATACCTACTGTGAAGCATGGGGGGTGGAAACATCATGCTTTGGGGCTGTTTTTCTGCAAAGGACCAGGACGACTGATCCGTGTAAAGGAAAGAATGAATGGGGCCATGTATCGTGAGATTTTGAGTGAAAACCTCCTTCCATCAGCAAGGGCATTGAAGATGAAACGTGGCTGGGTCTTTCAGCATGACAATGATCCCAAACACACTGCCCGGGCAACGAAGGAGTGGCTTCGTAAGAAGCATTTCAAGGTCCTGGAGTGGCCTAGCCAGTCTCCAGATCTCAACCCCATAGAAAATCTTTGGAGGGGAGTTGAAAGTCTGTGTTGCCCAGCGACAGCCCCAAAACATCACTGCTCTAGAGGAGATCTGCATGGAGGAATGGGCCAAAATACCAGCAACAGTGTGTGAAAACCTTGTGAAGACTTACAGAAAACGTTTGACCTGTGTCATTGCCAACAAAGGGTATATAACAAAGTATTGAGAAACTTTTGTTATTGACCAAATACTTATTTTCCACCATAATTTGCAAATAAATTCATTAAAAATCATACAATGTGATTTTCTGGATTTGTTTTTCTCATTTTGTCTGTCATAGTTGACATGTACCTATGATGACAATTACAGGCCTCTCTCATCTTTTTAAGTGGGAGAACTTGCACAATTGGTGGCTGACTAAATACTTTTTTCCCCCACTGTATAAGGTCCCACAGTTGACAGCGCATGTCAGAGCAAAAACCAAGCCATGAGGTCGAAGGAATTGTCCGTAGAGCTCCGAGACAAGATTGTATCGAGGCACAGATCTGGGGAAGGGTACCAAAAAATTTCTGCATTATTGAAGGTCCCCAAGAACACAGTGGCCTCTATCATTCTTAAATGGAAGAAGTTTGGAACCACCAAGACTCTTCCTAGAGTTGGCCGCCTGGCCAAACTGAGTAATCGGGGGAGAAGGGCCTTGGTCAGGGAGGTGACCAACAACCCAATGGTCACTCTGACAGAGCTCCAGAGTTCCTCTGTGGAGATGGGAGAACCTTCCAGAAGGACAACCATCTCTGCAGCACTCCACTAATCAGGCCTTTATGGTAGAGTGGCCACTCCTCAGTAAAAGGCACATGACAGCCGGCTTGGAGTTTGCCAAAAAGCACCTAAAGATTCTCAGACCATGAGAAACAAGATTCTCTAGTCTGATGAAACCAAGATTAAACTCTTTGGCCTGAATGCCAAGCCTCACATCTGGATGAAACCTAGCAACAGCCCTACGGTGAAGCATGGTGGTGGCAGCATCATGCTGTGGGGATGTTTTTCAGCGGCAGGGACTGGGAGACTAGTCAGTATTGAGGGAAATATGAACAGAGCAAAGTACAGAGAGATCCTTGATGAAAACCTGCTCCAGAGCGCTCAGGCCTCAGACTGGGGCGAAGGTTCACCTTCCAACAGGACAACGCCCTATGCACACAGCCAAAACAACGCAGGAGTGGCTTCGGGACAAGTCTCTGAATGTCCTTGAGTGGCCCAGCCAGAGCACTGACTAGAACCCGATCGAACATCTCTGGAGAAACCTGAAAATAGCTGGGCAGCAAAGCTCCCCATCCAACCTGACAGAGCTTGAGAGGATCTGCAGAGAAGAATGGGAGAAACTCCCCAAATACAGGTGTGCCAAGCTTGTAGCGCCATACCCAACAAGACTCGAGGCTGTAATCGCTGCCAAAGGTGCTTCAACAAAGTACTGAGAAAGGGTCTGAATACTTATGTAAATGTGATATTTCAACGTTTTTATTTTTAGACATTTGCCAATATTTTATGGGGTATTGTGTGTAGATTGATGAGAATTAAAAAAAAATCCATTTTAGAATAAGGCTGTAACGTAACAAAATGTGGAAAAAGTCAAGGGGTCTGAATACTTTCCACATGCACAGTAGTTACAGTTTTGACTTAAAGCTCTTAGAGACTTACCCAGAAAGACTCACAGCTGTAATCGCTGCCAAAGGTGATTCTAACATGTATTGACTCAGGGGGTTGAATACTTATCTAATCTAGTGTTTTATTTTTCATAAATAAAATAAAAATGTAACAATTTTTCTTCCACTTTGACATTAGAGTAACAACAAAATGTGGAAAAAATCAAGGGGTGTGAATACTTTCTGAAGGCACTGTATCTGATTTAATTCCACAGTGAGCTCTCAAAATATGCGGAAAAACAGAGCTAGTTCATTTACCAAAGAAGAAACTCCAGCCGATTCAAACTCTCAAGTAAACAGAAATAAATAGCCTACATTTAGTAAGTATAGCAGCACAACCCGCTCTGAAATATGTGTGATTTCATTCTCGCTGGATCAGCTGTAGCCTACATCAGCGTTAACTTTGCCTTGTCTCAATCAAAAAGTAGTGTTTCAAGCTCCTGCAAATGAATAAAAACGTTATTTTGTGCCGAGTGAAAACAAAGTTTCCAAAACATGAGCCCCAAATATTCAGTCATTTAACTTAATCCAAATTCAAATAAAAGTTAAAACAATGTGATTCTTACCATAAACACACAGGTGCAGGTACAGTGAAGGAAAAAAATATTTGATCCCGTGCTGATTTTGTACATTTGCCCACTGACAAAGAAATGATCAGTCTATAATTTTAATGGTAGGTTTATTTGAACAGTGAGAGACAGAATAACTACAAAGAAATCCAGAAAAATGCAGTTCAAAAATGTTATAAACTGATTTGCATTTTAATGAGGGAAATAAGTATTTGACCCCCTCTCAATCAGAAAGATTTCTGGCTCCCAGGTGTATTTTATGCAGGTAACGAGCTGAAATTAGGAGCACACTCTTAAAGGGAGTGCTCCTAATCTCAGTTTGTTACCTGTATAAAAGACACCTGTCCACAGAAGCAATCAATCAATCAGATTCCAAACTCTCCACCATGGCCAAGGATGTCAGGGACAAGATTGTAGACCTACACAAAGCTGGAATGGGCTACAAGACCATCGCCAAGCAGCTTGGTGAGAAGGTGACAACAGTTGGTGCGATTATTCGCAAATGGAAGAAACACAAAAGAACTGTCAATCTCCCTCGGCCTGGGGCTCCATGCAAGATCTCACCTCGTGGAGTTGCAATGATCATGAGAACGGTGAGGAATCAGCCCAGAACTACACGGGAGGATCTTGTCAATTATCTCAAGGCAGCTGGGACCATAGTCACCAAGAAAACAATTGGTAACACACTACACCGTGAAGGACTGAAATCCTGCAGCGCCCGCAAGGTCCCCCTGCTCAAGAAAGCACATATACAGGCCCGTCTGAAGTTTGCCAATGAACATCTGAATTATTCAAAGGAGAACTGGGTGAAAGTGTTGTGATCAGATGAGACCAAAGACTTGCTGTGTTTGGAGGAGGAGGAATGCTGCCTATGACCCCAAGAACACCATCCCCACCGTCAAACATGGAGGTGGAAACATTATGCTTTGGGGGTGTTTTTCTGCTAAGGGGACAGGACAACTTCACCGCATCAAAGGGACGATAGACGGGGCCATGTACCGTCAAATCTTGGGTGAGAACCTCCTTCTCTCAGCCAGGGCATTGAAAATGGGTCGTGGATGGGTATTCCAGCATGACAATGACCCAAAACACACGGCTAAGGCAACAAAGGAGTGGCTCAAGAAGAAGCACATTAAGGTCCTGGAGTGGCCTAGCCAGTCTCCAGACCTTAATCCCATAGAAAACCTGTGGAGGGAGCTGAAGGTTCGAGTTGCCAAATGTCAGCCTCGAAACCTTAATGACTTGGAGAAGATCTGCAAAGAGGAGTGGGCCAAAATCCCTCCTGAGATGTGTGCAAACCTGGTGGCCAACTACAAGAAACGTCTGACCTCTGTGATTGCCAACAAGGGTTTTGTCACCAAGTACTAAGTTATGTTTTGCAGAGGTGTCAAATACTTATTTCCCTCATTAAAATGCAAATCAATTTATACAATTTTTGACATGCGTTTTTCTGGATTTTGTTTTTGTTATTCTGTCTCTCACTGTTCAAATAAACCTACCATTAAAATTATAGACTGATAATTTCTTTGTCAGTGGGCAAACGTACAATATCAGCAGGGGATCAAATACTTTTTTCCCTCACTGTAGGTCATAGGTGTGTAAGCGAATCTAGCCCTACAGAGCTCGCCTTCATGTATACAGTAAGTACAGTTATTTTAACAGTAACGCTCCGTCTTAGCGCATAACATTGGAGAAGTGTTTGCGTTAAGGACGCTGCAAATGACTGTAATTGTTTAGCAGCACGTGTCCGATGTTGAAAGGTATGTCCATAATTAGTAGGCGGTTCTGATTATGAGGTCCTCATTTGCATCCCCAAGCAGTGCCCAAAAAAGAATGAAATCCAATTGTTAGATGCCCCTCCAAATCAAAACCAAACATGGCTGTCAATGTTGCGTGCACGCGCTCCATTCTACTTCTTGTTTGCTTCCTGTCTGCGGCCGCATGGTGACCATATTGTGAGGCTGATTAGCTAGGATAAACAGGTGTGAAGTACAGACAGGTGTGTGCGCAAAGCGAGAAAACAACATGGAATCCATGTTTGGTTCTGATTTGAAGGGGAGGTGGTAGCATCTAACAATTGGACTTAATTCATTCTTGGGCACTGCTCAGAGATGCAAACAAGAACCTCCTAATCAGAACCCTCTACCGATTATTGATATAGGCTTGGACGTGGGAAAAGTGTTGCCAAGCAGCTACAGGCATGGGTTGGCAAATAACTCGCCAGGTGGGTGGGTATATGTTATAATACTAGACCCGAGTTCCAATTGGGTCTAGAAACCTGGGCTAGGGCAAACTGAAAGATCAGCCATTTTGCAAAACATAGGAAAAAGGGCAAGCCTATGTGCTGCTATATAGCTACATAAAAAAAGAAATAAGCCAACCTAATTAAACTATCGCTTTTCTCTGCATTCTGCCATTTGTCATACCTGTGTGGACAGAAGGCCTAAACATAGGACCGTGAGGGTGTTGTTTGTGTGTGGGCAGAGTATCCTATCCCTTTGCTTTGTACCACACTTCTAACGTAGGCTGCTTGCTCTAGTCTAGACATAGCTGCAACCAGAACCACATTATAGAAAATAATATAGCCTAAATGTATGGCTGTGGCTGGAATTAACCTAAAATTCCACTAGATGTCAGTAATAACACATATACTAGAAGCCAATTAAATCAACCATTCTACCCATTGCTTGGCTTTTCATGGTCCCTTATTGTGGTATTTTGGTAATACTTAAAAAAATGCCACCAGAGGGCAGCATTTGATAAAGCACTGCATTTTATACTATATAGAAGATCATAGACTATATCCCAACCTGAATCACCTCTCTTGATGTTAAAATAGGGTCCTTTCTCAAATTGCCTTAGCATTGAACCAACATAAATGGGATGTACTGTACTCTTGGTACGGCAAAAGACTACCTATAAACATCACCATCTCTCTGCTTGCGTAGGCACTAGGTACTATAGATCCATTCACATCTCTATATGAAAGAAGAGAAAATGCCCAGAGGCCATATCTGCTGTATGATCATTCTATCAATTCCTATGATTCATATAGGATATTCAAGAGGCCTCTGCTTTGTCGCTCGGTAGTAGGTAGCAAAGCTCAAAAGCTCAAAGCTTCTCAGGGTTAAATCTGGAGATGGCTTGGTACTTTTGAAGGTAAACATTTTACATTAACGTTCAGTAATAAACCATTTATAAGGCAGTTATAATAGTGTGTTCACCATTTATTAATCATTACTCCCACATTTATAAACAATTTACTAATCATTAGTAGTGTTTTTGCAGTCCCTAATCTAAAGTGAGCACTGTTTATACTTTATAAATGCTTTATAAATGTTTTGAGTGACCAGTGTAATTTCTCATGCCATTGGTAGACATTCCAGCAGTACCTGATGCCCCTTAAAGACATGCTCCGGAACTTTTGCGTTTTTAAACCTCCAGCTTTGCGCTGGATGTGTCAATGTGTAGTTCATACATGCATAATCTATGAGCAGAATTACTGTTGTACTTAGCCACGAAATCCCTAGTTTGAAAGCAGCTGTTTTTCTGGAGCTGTGCTGATGCCATATACCCTACATTTTCTCCCACATGGGCCAGCCCCCTAGCAATTCAAGTTCTAGCCAATGAGCTTCAGCCCCTCGCCATTTGAGTGACAGCTAAGCTAGCAAGATGAATAACTAGCTCACTAACATTTACAAATGTGGGAGTCAAACTATTCGTAAATGCCTTATAAATGTATTGCTGAATGTTAGTATAAAGTGTTACCCTTTTCAAACTATTTTGATTGTAGAGTTTGCGAGGGTATTGTCTTCTTTCTTTTTCTGAGAGGACATTGTTTTCTTGTTTTTTTTGAGAGGACATTGTTTGTGTAACCTATTTTTTTGTATCAATTTTTACATTTGAGTGGCTTGGTACAAGCATGGGGACATACTGTACATTTGGACCCCTGTGGCTTACTGCCTTAGTCAACAGAATCAAGCAGGACATGGCATTTAGGGTGACGGCATCTATGATACTGATGCCAGCAATACTCCTGTTGCCATCTCCATAGAAATAGAATGATTCTAATTCTGTGGCCAGCTCACTCCCCACCAGATTTCCCTTTTGACTTGGGTTTTGGACGGTGGGGCACGGGGGACATGGGGACATCAGTCAGAATGGTAAAGCCAGCAGAAACACTGCATCTCATGATGAAATGAATGGGAGGATCAGAGAGAGAGCGAGAGAGAGAACCCAGACCAAGGGCGACCGATGAGCTCATGCTGGCTGGAGTGGGAGGAGCCCATTGCCTAATTTATCTTGTGCATGACATCACCACTAGCCAATCGGCTGCTCTCACCCTGGCTGGGGACATCCATTTACTGTACTGTAGACTCCCAATGCAGCATGTTGGGTTTTTTCATCCTTAGTGTGTCAGATAATAAGGGGAAATAACAGGGAAAAGTAGAAATAGAGCAAATGTTATTTCAAGTGATGCACCTGAACTGCACGTTTCACCACAGCTAGAACTTTAAATGTGTGCCTCTTCATCGGCATCCTGCACTATAGAGACATTTAAACTCATGAAACCAGTCCAAACTGTGTTAAACATGTTTTAGTTTGAAGCCTCAAGGCAAACAGGGCCCATATGAAATGACACTGTGTACACAGCAACAGGAGGCATGTTTAATCTTTCACCGTTGAGCTGCAAATGAGAGAGGGGCCTCACACACACACACACACACACACACACACACACACACACACACACACACCTCATCAATCATACCGTTGGTGGTATCTGATTCCTAGAGTGACAGGACTCAAGGCCTCACCCTCTCAGGGGGACGATGGGGTGACCAAGGTCTCTTTCTGTCAAAAAAAAAACATATTGGGAACAAGAAGAGTGTGTGTGTGCAAGCAAAATAACTCTCCACAACTCACACACAGCTCCTCATGAACCCCCTGCCATCCTGCAGAAACTTAATAGCCGCACATTTCTCTGTCAATCAAAGCAAGGTTTATTTTGCCTCGACATCGCTGTGTACCTTGGTAGCAGCGCTCTCCAAAATAGGACCAGGCGTGACTGTGATGAGAGAGAGGAGATCTGTAGGCTAAAGGCTACCTTGAACAGAATGTAATGTAGAGTGACAGAGGGAAAAACACAGGGAGTCTTGACCCTGGTGGTGTAAATGTGGTGTTGTCATATAAAGAGAGGAGAGATGCCTATCAGGCTGTGGTGCTGTTTTAGTAGAACGGTCCCAGCTGTGACTGTCAAAACCGCCTGTACACCACACAGGGCAGGCACACAATGGCTAGTAGCCCATCACAGTAGCCAGTCTTGTCCTTCACTTGAAAAGAAGGGTTCACACAGTTCAACAGTTGAGACATTTAAAACCCTTAGAACCAGTATTCAACACGATGTCAGTGTCACATTACAAAGCAGGCCTCTTTTCATACAGTCAAGGTTCTGAGGGAAGCGGCGGCAGCCTGCGATATTGTTAAACAGCAGTCAGTGTGGTGTTATAAATGACAACCAGCCATGTGCTGTCCTCATTCCCGCTTACGTTTCAGTCCTTCAAAGACAAGGTTACATGAGGTCACCCCTCATCTACTGTATCCCCTACCCCCTATCCCTTACCACCCCTAGTTGTGGGGTAGGGTGTGTGTGTGTTTGTGGGGGGGGTTGTTTGCGTGTGTGTGTGTGTGTTTCTCATTGGGCACAGAAGTCAATTCAACGTCTTTTCCACATTGGTTCAACATCGGTAGAAACAACATTGATTCAACCTGTGTGCCCAGTGGGTCGTGTGTGTGTGTTGCACATTGTTGGACACTGACAAGGCGCAGCGCGGACTCGGAGAGTGACCATGTAGTGATGTAAGCTGGCGGGGAGCCAGCAGAGCGGGTGGCGTGTGATGATGGTGCATGGCGCCTGCCTGACTTGTTGGCCAGGGTGTTGGGGTTCAGGGGGCAGGATCTGGAGCGGCAGCGGGTGGCTGCAGACACACACACACACACACACACACACACACACACACACACACACACATACACTCACACACTCACTCTTGAGCTGGTGGCTGTTGCATTAGCATCTCTAATCCTGGTTTCTCTGGCCCAGGCGAGGAATGCTCAGGCTATTTCTGCCTCCAACAACAACATGGATGGGGCACGAAGGGACATGGAGGGACATCAGAGAAGCAGGACATCTAAACACAGGGCCTGCAACAACCCTCTGACCTCTTACTGTATCATGACACACACACACTCTCTGATTCTCTTCCACACGTGTAGAAACATACAGTACATACAGGCTGAGTCCCAAATGGCACCCTATTCCCTATATCCCTCAAACTCAACTCCGGACATCAAAGCCAGTTCCACTGCGTTTTTCCATTGTTCCCCTCTAATCAGGGACTGATTTAGACCTGGGACACCAGGTGTGTGCAATTCATTATCAGGTAGAAGAGAAAACCAGCAGGGTCCGGACCTCGTAGGGTCAGAGTTGAATACCCCTGTCCTATATAGTGCACTACTTTTGAGCAGGGCCCAATTGGAGGAACAGTGTGTGTGGTTTCTCCCGCAAATCAAAAAGCATTAGCATTGTTTCATTTCAGCATGTCACTTTGTTTTCACCACTGACTGGTGGATTGCTCTTGATGATGTCTGATGGGATGTGTTGTGGCAGTGTTGGGAGAAACTTGTCAGTCCTGCTGAATTGTCTGTAAGGCCACTCTTAATCACTAGCAGCACACAGTACAGAACCTGTAGTGTCTCCACTGAATCTTTTCATCTTTATGTTCTGACGTCTCCTGAAGATGGTGGACGGTTGGAGAGCTATATCGTCGGATGACTAGCTTGATATCATTCCAAATAAATCCCATGTTAGAACTATGGTTCTAGGTAGAACAACATTGGATTTCTACCCCAATAAAGAACTGTCACAGCAGTGGATTCTCTTCAAATAAAAAGTCACAAGGCTCTGAACCTGTTGCTGTGATGAGAGATGGCAGCAACGGCAGGTCGGGTCGTAATGCATTGTCAGAAGTGATGCCAGTGCTACAGATTAAGGAATGAGTCCCAAATGCCCCACCTCCCCATCCCCCTCCCCCTCCCCCTCCCCTCCCCCCTACCCTATATTCCCACCTACCCTCCAGTCCCCCTACCCCTTTACACCCCTGCACCCCTAACCCCTTTACCCCCCTGCACCCCTACCCCCTTTAACCCCACCACTACCCCCTTTACCCCTACCCCCTTTACCCCCCTGCACCCCCTACCCCCTTTAACCCCACCCCCTTGAACCCCACCCCTACCCCCTTGGATGATTAGAATTCCATGTCCTTTAAGACAGTACATTGTGTACCATGTAGCTCTTCCTAAAATAGAGCCAGGACCGGCCCTGGATAATGGGCCCACCAGGAGCTCCTGGACAGCCACATTAATTACAGAAACAAATGGATCTCATCACCAACCACAATTGTGTCTGTCCCACTGGGCACAGATGTCAATTCAACAACTATTCCACGTAATTTCATTGAAATGACCTGGAAACAATGTTGATTCAAACAGTGTGCCCAGTGGGGTGTGTGTGTTGCACACTGTTGGACACTGACAGGGCGCAGTGGGACTCGGAGAGTGGCCATGTAGTGATGTAAGCCGGCAGGGAACCAGCAGAGCGGGTGGCATATGATGATGGGGCATAACTTTTTTTTTTTTTAATACATTTGTCATTTAGCAGACACTCTTATCCAGAGCGACTTACAGTAGTGAGTGCATTTTATTTTTGTACTGGTCCCCCATGAGAATCGAACCCCCAACCCTGGCATTGCAAGCGCTATGCTCTACCAACTGAGCTACACAGGACCATGGTGCCTGCCTGACTGATTTGTTGGCCAGGCTGATGGGGTTCAGGGGGTAGGATCTGGAGCAGCTAGGGCATTTGGGTGTTTTGTGTTTGATGAAAATAGTCCCTACAACCCCCCAGCCAGCTCCACACAGCCACACACACACACACACACACACACACACACACACAAACACACACACACACACACACTCACTCCTGAGCGGGTGGCTGGTTCATCAGCATCTCTGATCATGATTTTTCTGGCCCAGGCAAGGAATGCTCAGGCTATTTCTGCCTCCAACAACAACATGCATGGGGCTCGAAGGGACATGGAGAGACATCAGAGAACCAGGACATCTAAACACAGGGCCTGCAACAACATCCCCCTGACCTCTTACTGTATCATGACACACATACACTGAGTGTACAAATCATTAGGAACACCTGCTCTTTCCATTACAGACTGACCAGGTGAATCCAGGTGAAAGCTATGATCCCTTATTGATGTCACCTGTTAAATCCACCTCAATCAGTGTAGATGAAGGGGTGGAGACAGGTTGAAGAAGGATTTTTAAGCCTTGAGGCAGTTGAGACATGGATTGTTCATGAGTGATTCAGAGGGAGAATGAGCAGGACAAAATATGTAAGTGCCTTTGAACAGGGTATGGTAGTAGGTGCCAGGCGCACCAGTTTGAGTGTGTCAAGAACTGCAAAGCTGCTGGGTTTTTCACACTCAACAGTTTCCTGTGTGTATTAAGAATGGTCTACCACCCAAAGGACATCCAGCCAACTTGACACAACTGTGGAAAGCATTGGTGTCAACATGGGCCAGCATCCCTGTGGAACGCTTTCTACAACTTGTAGAGTCCATGCCCTGGCGAATTGAGGCTGTTCTAAGGGCTAAAGGGTGTGCAACTCAATATTAGGAAGGTGTTCCTAATGTTTTGTACACTCAGTCTATATAGTGCACTACTTTTGAGCAGGGCCCAATGGGAGGAACAGTGTGTGTGTTTTCTCCTGCAAATCAGAAAGCATTACCGTTGTTTAATTTCAGCATGTCACATTGTTTTCACTGCTGACTAGTGGATTGCTCTTGATGATGTCTGATGGGATGTGTTGTGGCAGTGTTGGGAGAAACTTGTCAGTCCTGCTGAATTGTTTGTAAGGCCACTCTTAATCACTAGCAGCACACAGTACAGAACATGTAGTGTCTCCACTGAATCTTTTCATCATTATGTTCTGACGTCTCCTGAAGATGGTGGACGGTTGCAGAGCTATATCGTCGGATGACTAGCTTGATATCATCCCAAATAAATCCCATGTTAGAACTATGGTTCTAGATAGAACAACATTGGATTTCTACCCCAATAAAGAACTGTCACAGCAGTGGATTCTCTTCAGATAAAAAGTCACAAGGCTCTGAACCTGTTGCTGTGATGTGAGATGGCACCAATGATATGTCGGGTCGTAATGCATTGTCAGAAGTGATGAACAGTTCTACAGATTAAGGAATGAGTCCCAAATGCCCCCATACCCCCCTCTACCCCTATACCCACCTACCCTCCAGTCCCCCTACCCCCTTTACCCCCACCCCCTTGAACCCCACCCCTACCCCCCTTGGATGATTAGAATTCCATGTCCTTTAAGACAGTACATTGTGTACCATGCAGCTCTTCCTAAAATAGAGCCAGGACCCGGCCCTGGATAATGGGCCCACCAGGAGCTCCTGGACAGCCACATTAATTACAGAAACAAATGGATCTCATCACCAACCACAATTCATGAACACAGCATGCGTTATAGCCTAAGCTAGGCTGTTCCATGTTTGCAGCAGTGGTGACAGGGTTGGCACATTAGTGTAGGCAGAGTTGTGGGGTAGGGTGTGTGTGTGTGTATGTGTGTGTGTGTGTGTGTGTGTGTGTGTGTGTGTGTGTGTGTGTTTGTTTGTGTGTGTGTGTGTGTGTGTGTATGTGTGTGTGTGTGTGTATGTGTGTGTGTGTGTGTGTGTGTGTGTGTGTGTGTGTGTGTGTGTGTGTGTGTGTGTGTGTGTGTGTGTGTGTGTGTGTGTGTGTGTGTGTGTGTGTGTGTGCTTGCTTGCGTGTGTGTGTGTGTCCCACTGCAGATTAAAAAGCATTACCATTGTTTCATTTCAGCACATCACATTGTTTTCACCACTGACTGGTGGATTGCTCTTGATGATGTCTGATGGGATGTGTTGTGGCAGTGTTGGGAGAAACTTGTCAGTCCTGCTGAATTGTCTGTAAGGCCACTCTTAATCACTAGCAGCACACAGTACAGAACCTGTAGTGTCTCCACTGAATCTTTTCATCATTATGTTCTGACGTCTCCTGAAGATGGTGGACGGTTGCAGAGCTATATCGTTGGATGACTAGCTTGATATCATCCCAAATAAATCCCATGTTAGAACTATGGTTCTAGATAGAACAACATTGGATTTCTATCCCAATAAAGAACTGTTACAGCAGTGGATTCTCTTCAAATAAAAGTCACAAGGCTCTGAACCTGTTGCTGTGATGTGAGATGGCAGCAATGATAGGTCGGGTCGTAATGCATTGTCAGAAGTGATGAACAGTTCTACAGATTAAGGAATGAGTCCCAAATGCCCCCATACCCCCTCTACCCCTATACCCACCTACCCTCAAGTCCCCCTACCCCCCTTTACCCCCCCCCCCCTTTAACCCCACCCCTACCCCCCTTGGATGATTAGAATTCCATGTCCTTTAAGACAGTACATTGTGTACCATGTAGCTCTTCCTAAAATAGAGCCATGACCCGGCCCTGGATAATGGGCCCACAAGGAGCTCCTGGACAGCCACATTAATTACAGAAACAAATGGATCTCATCACCAACCACAATTCATGAACACAGCATGCATTATAGGCTAAGCTAGGCTGTTCCATGTTTGCAGCTGTCACGCCCTGGCCTTGAGAGGCCGGTTGTCTTTAGTTGGTTTGGTCAGGGCGTGAGTATCTATGTTAGAATTTCTATGTTTAGTTTCTAGTTTTCTATTTCTATGTCTGGCCGGGTATGATTCCCAATCAGAGGCAGCTGTCACTCATTGTCTCTGATTGGGGATCATACTAAGGTAGCCCATTGCCTACTGTGTATTGTGGGATCTTGTTCCTGTTAGGCTGGTGTGTGTATAGCCTTTTGGACTTCACGTTACGTTGTTTCTTGTTTTGGTTTGTATGTTTATTGGGTGAATAAACATGTACGCTTTTTACGCTGCACCTTGGTCCGACCCATCTCTCAACGTCCGTGACAGAAGATCCCACCAAACGAGGACCAAGCAGCGTGCCGAGATGGAGCGAATAGCTTTGTCACAGGTGGGCAAATGGTGTTCATGGGAGGAGATATTCGCTGGGAAAGGACCCTGGCCGAAGGTACAGGCCCTGGCAAGAGAGGATCAACGACAACGCCAACGGGACCAACCGCCGAGAAGCAACCCCAATAAAAAAAAATTGGGGGGGCTAGAGGGGTGGTCGGGGATCGAGAGAGAAGAGCCCCGACCACTGCACCTGGTGGGGTTCCAGTTGGAGTCCCTACGACCATGGGAACAGGAATGGGAACAGTTTTACACTGAGGAGTCGGAGGATGACGACGACGATGAGGTTCTGTTCCCTAACTCGTGGGGGCTTCCGGAGGAGTCCTCACTGGAGGAGAATTGGCGAGAGCGAGAGAAGGACTGGAGCAGTCTGAGAGAGGAGGCCACCACGTTACGGGGGCTGTTAGCTCAGAGGGAGCAGGAATTATCCGTTCAGAGGGAGGCGCTACAGGAGGCTCAAAGGGAGAAGGAAGTAGTGGAGGCACGGAGAGAGGAGCTGGTCAGGCTACAAAGGGAGCGTGTGTTCAGTAAGGAACCTAGGTATGCGGAGATACGCACTGTGTCGCCGGTGCGCATTCAAAGCCCAGTGCGTCCTGTGCCAGCGCCCCGCACGTGCCGTGCTAAAGTGGGCATCCAAACAGGATGGGTTGTGCCAGCTGTACACTCCAGACCTCCAGTACGCCTCCACGGTCCAGTATATCCTGCTCCGGTTCTACGCACTGTGTCACCAGTGCGCCTACCCAGTCCAGTACGGCCCGTCCATGCTCCCCACACCAAACCAGTGGTGCGTGTATCCAGTCCGGCACGACCCGTGCCTGCTCTTCGCACCAAACCGGTGGTGCATGTCGCCAGCCCGGTTCGCCCCGTACCTGCACCCCGCACCAAACCAGTGGTGCGTGTGTATCCGGTCCAGTACGGCTCGTACCTGCTCCCCGCACCAAACCAGTGGTGCGTGTATCCAGTCCGACACGGCCCGTGCCTGCTCTTCGCACCAAACCAGTGGTGCCTGTCGCCAGCCCGGTACGCCCGTACCTGCTCCCCGCACCAAACCAGTGGTGCGTGTATCCAGTCCGATGCGGCCCGTACCTTCTCCTCGCACCAAACCAGTGGTGCGTGTCGCCAGCCCGGTACGCCCCGTACCTGCTCCCCGCACCAGGCCAGTGGTGCGTGCATCCAGTCCAGTACGGCCCGTATCTGCTCCTCGCACCAGACCTGTGGTGCGTGTCTCCAGTCCGGCCCGGCCCGTTCCTGCTCCTCACACCAGTCCAGTGGTGCCCAGTCCAGCTCCGGTCAGCGGTTCCACTCCAGAGCCAGAGCAGTCCGCTCCACCGGTGTCCAGTCCAGCTCCGGTCAGCGGCTCCACTCCGGAGCCAGAGCAATCCGCTCCACCGGTGCCTGATCCAGCTCCGGTCGGTTGCTCCATTCCGGAGCCAGAGCAGTCCGCCCCACCAGTGCCCAATCCAGCTCCGGTCAGCTGCTCCATTCCGGAGCCAGAGCAGTCCGCTCCACCGGGGCCCAGTCCAGCTCCGGTCAGCGGCTCCACTCCGGAGCCAGAGAAGTCCGCTCCACCGGTGCCCAGTCCAGCTCCGGTCAGCGGCTCCACTCCGGACCCAGAAGTCAGCCCCTCTCCAGGGTCGGGGCCTCCCACACCAGGGTCCAGACAGGGCTTGGTGCATCGTGGGGGGATTGCCGATCCAGGCCCAGACATCAGCCCCTCTCCAGGTTCGGGGTCTCCCACACCAAGGTCCAGACAGGGCTTGGTGCATCGTGGGAGGAAGTAGAGGGGAAGCATTGCGTCGAGGTCCAGACCAGACCAGGGGCGCAACGGGGAGGCAGAGAGGGAGAGGTCGTCACGCCCGGAGCCGGATCCGCCTCTGAGGCTGAATGCCCACCCGGACCCTCCCCTGATGAGTCAGGTTGGTGCGGCCGGAGTATGCACCTTTGGGGGGGGGGTACTGTCACGCCCTGGCCTTGAGAGGCCGGTTGTCTTTAGTTGGTTTGGTCAGGGCGTGAGTTTCTATGTTTAGATTCTAGTTTTCTATTTCTATGTCTGGCCGGGTATGATTCCCAGTCAGGCAGCTGTCGCTCATTGTCTCTGATTGGGGATCATACTTTGGTAGCCCATTGCCTACTGTGTATTGTGGGATCTTGTTCCTGTTTGGCTGGTGTGTGTATAGCCCTTATGTTTATTGGGTGAATAAACCTGTATGCTTTTCACGCTGCACCTTGGTCCGACCCGTCTCTCAACGTCCGTGACAGCAGCAGTGGTGACAGGCTTGGCACATTAGTGTAGGCAGAGTTGTGGGGTAGTGTGTGTGTGTGTGTGTGTGTGTGTGTGTGTGTGTGTGTGTGTGTGTGTGTGTGTGTGTGTGTGTGTGTGTGTGTGTGTGTGTGCTTGCGTGCGTGCGTGCGTGCGTGTGTGTGTGTGTGTGTCCCACTGCAGATTAAAAAGCATTACCATTGTTTCATTTCAGCACATCACATTGTTTTCACCACTGACTGGTGGATTGCTCTTGATGATGTCTGATGGGATGTGTTGTGGCAGTGTTGGGAGAAACTTGTCAGTCCTGCTGAATTGTTTGTAAGGCCACTCTTAATCACTAGCAGCACACAGTGCAGAACCTGTAGTGTCTCCACTGAATCTTTTTATCTTTATGTTCTGACGTCTCCTGAAGATGGTGGACGGTTGGAGAGCTATATCGTCGGATGACTAGCTTGATATCATCCCAAATAAATCCCATGTTAGAACTATGGTTCTAGATAGAACAACATTGGATTTCTACCCCAATAAAGAACTGTCACAGCAGTGGATTCTCTTCAGATAAAAAGTCACAAGGCTCTGAACCTGTTGCTGTGATGAGAGATGGCAGCAACGGCAGGTCGGGTCGTAATGCATTGTCAGAATGCAGATGCCAGTGCTACAGAGTAAGGAATGAGTCCCAAATGGCACCATACCCCCTATCCCCTACCCCCTCTACCCCCTATACCCACCTTCCTTCCAGGACCCCTACCCCTTCACCCCCCTGTACACCTCTGCTACATTTTCTCCATCTCAAATAGCACTACTTTTGACCTATGCTCTTTAGGGAATAGGGTGCCATTTAGGACGTCAGCAGGTTTCGTCCCAAATGGCACCTTATTCCATATATAGTGCACTACCTTTGACCAGGGCCTTATGGACCATCTGACCCTGGTCCAAAAGTAATGCACTACATAGGGAATAGAGTGCCATTTGGGACACACCTCCCAGTTGGGTCCACAGGTCTCTGTGTAAGTACCAAGTGCTTATCACCATATCTTAAACCCATAATAATTGGACCGTTGTGTGTGGCTTTTTGCAGCGTTGTCACGCTGTCCCTACAGCAGCTGCTGTAGCACCCTTTGAGGGCCCAACCAAAACATGGATGGATGCCTTACTGCAGAGTAAGAACACATGTAACTCACTACGGCACAGACTCATTACATGGCATTTAGATTTGACAGTTCAGTCTCTCTGGATAAGACTTACAATCAGTGCATTTAAGTAAAGTAGGAAAAACAACCAATGAACATGATCAAAGAATGTAAAACCTTCTTCAAATCTAGCAACCATCTGCAACATCAGTGCTACTAAGAGTGAAGGAAAAGACAAGTGACATAATATAGTTTATCCAAACTAAATTATGTGTGCATGCATTTTACTTATTGGTGGTCCCTGTAATCGAACCCACTATCCTGGCATTGCAAGCGCCGTACTCTACCAACTGAGCTACAGAGGACCCATTCCCCATCAGAATAGGCTGTTATGTAGGAGAGGATTTGTCTCTGATATTAACCTTAGCTGAAGCTCTCTGATGTTAGCCCCATGAGGATGGGGAATATGTTTAACAACAACAGCAACAACAAATCTGTTGAACTAACTGGGTAAGTAATATGGCAGCTGTGTTGTGTTTTCCCCTCCCCTGTATCTCTTGTTACCCACCTCTAGCTCTCTGATTAATTGAAGTGGCTTAATTTGTTGTCAAATCAGGATAATTATAATCTACTGTCTAATTGACTCTGCAATTAGAAGAGGTAATTTCATAAATCAAGTTCCCTTATTAACGTGTGTATAAAAAACAAAGTTATTACCAGAAAGCCCATGATGACAAATGCATCAATTATTTTCGATAACGATATGAAGTGAAGTCAACAGCAGTATTGTAGTAGCATATAATAATAGCTACCGTAGTGCAGCTTACAAACATGGGCTTTAACTGTGCTTTCATATGGTCTAAATGTTATGACAGTTATAGGCTCACCAAGTGCACTTAAAGCTAGAATCTGCAGTTGCTACATCCATTTTTGAACTTCAGCTGTCATACCCCATCAGAACCCACAATAAAAGCTTGTTTTACTCCAATGTTTGTAAACAACAATAGCCTCAAAACATGGTTAAAACTATAATTTTGATATCATGGATGGTCAGTGCTTGCATCCATAGCTCTGTCTATGAATTTGAGAGTGGCTACATTTCTCCAGGCCCATCCCTCAGCTTTGTTATTGTTTCACCTCAGGATTCTAGCTTTAAGTTCAGAAGCTAACATAATTGTGGCCTGTCTATACATGGTGTCAGAAGTGGGAATCGAACCAACACCATACCAATACACTGATTTACAGTTCTAGTGATCAAATGTCAGGAGTGCCCACATAGACCCTCATGGTGAAGGGTTTCCCTTCTTCAGACTGAAGCCAGAGCAGAAAAAGTGGTGCCAATGATGGGGGTAGGCCACTAGGCCTATTCTGATTGTTTCTATGATCAATGTCTCTATTTTGACTATTGAAATATGAAAGACTGAGGAAGATATGTAAGGCTTGCTCAGCTACTCTCTGATCATTTTGACAGAGTCACTCAGGTATTTATTGATCTCAACCGCCATGCCAAGATAACAACTGCTGCAAATGGACCTGGTTGAAAGCACAAGTCTCCGGGAATGATTATTTTGCTCTCAAAATGTAGAAGCTCTTCATCAGTAACCTTATCCCTTCTCCGTGGAAACTGGGCTGTAGGCCAGTGGCTGATCTGTGAATGCATCCCAAATGGCACCCTATTCCCTATATAGTGCAATACTTTGACAAGGGCACATAGGGCTCCATTTCAGATTTAGACTGTGGCTCTTGTACTGTTTTGTTTCTATCAGACAGACAGCTCTCAAACATACATTTCACATCCCAGACCCGTCGTCTAGGCTATTTGTTGGATGACGGAGAGAGTTTTCAGTCCTGTGAAATATTTAAGTGATAATGCCAGAGAAGCCAGTGTTTGGAGAATATATTGGCACCGGTGTTGTTAGGCCCAAGACAAAGTCAAGGGCCGGCAAACCGTGCCAATATATCCTCCAAACACCGGCTTCGAGGGCATTATCACTTTTATACAACTGGTTAACAACATCTTTAAATAATGATTGACATATTTTCATAAACGTTACTTTGAGGAATTTATTCATACTATTTAATCCTTCCACAAGATATAGTCCCGACACAAATCTAAGGTTGCTACCCAAGCCGGCTGCTACCCAAGCCCAAGCAAGCTGTTCGTTCTATCGGTTCGGTGGCAAGAGACGCGACCCAGTCGTTGAGTCTTTTTGTTCTGTATCTATGGACGCGACCCAGTCGTTCGTTCTAAATGTTCTATTGCCACACTGGCTGGCAACGTTCTTATCCCTTGCTTGCTAGCTAGCCAACTACGGCTAACTTACAGTCACGTCAAACAGTGCAGCCAGAATAACAACAATGTAGCTGCATTTGTATTTCTTTTAAGCTCTTTTCTAGTGACATTTATTTGGATACATCCATAACAATGAGCTAATGACGCACAATTTCACTTGGCATAAAACATTCGCTCTCTAGTCAGGACACTGTTGTTCAAAGGAGCTAGCCAACAGCACAGCTAACACAATCACGTCAAACTGAAGCTGGAAAGACTGCAAACAAGCTGCATTTCGCTTTGTTTTAGCTGTTTTCTATGACATTTATTGTATATATCCATAAAAATGATGCCAGCTGATTCATGATTTCGACTGGCTGAGAAAAGCTGTCTGCCTGTCTGTCTCGTCCCAACTCCCGACACCTTCATTACTATGGGACAGCTGGAGATCGAATTTCAATATTGAATGTTACAAATGTCGGAGAGACAGACAGCAAGGTTTATACAAATCTCCGCTGTTGAAAATCAAATGCTAGTCTAAAAGAAATGGGAGATAATGTCTAGATGCTTTTTACAGTGGAGATCAAGTTTATAAATTGTCCGGCTGGGCTGATGAAACAGTGGATTGCGCAGTGAGATAGAACAGAGTAAATAGGCATTTCAACGTCATAGCTTTAGCAGGTGGTAACTTGTGGAATAGACACCGACTGTAATGTGGTTTTAACCAATCAGCGTCCAGGATTAGACCCACCCGTTGTATAATTAAGTGATAATGCCCGAGAAGCCGGTGTTTGGAGGATACTGTACCCTCAACTTCGTCTCGGGCCTAGCAACACACGTGCCAATATATCCTCCAAACACCGGCTTCGAAGGCATTATCACTTTTATACAAGGGGTTCCCAACATTTTCAAATAATGATTTACATATTTTCATTAACTTTATTTTGCTGAATTTATTCATACTATTTCATTCTTCAACTAAATAAAGTCCCGACAAATCTAGGTTTGCTACCCAAGCCGGCTGGTCGTTTGTTTTATCGGTTCCGTTGCTAGAGACTTGATTCAGTCGTTGAGTCTTTTTGTTCTGTATCTATGGACGCGTCCCAGTCGTTCATTCTAAATGTTCTATTGCCATACTGGCTGGCAACGTTCTTATCCTTTGCTTGCTAGCTAGCCAACTATGGCTAACTTACAGTCACGTCAAACATTGCAGCCAGAATAACAACAAAGTAGCTGCATTTTGATTTCTTTAAGCTGTTTTCTAGTGACATTTATTTTGGTACATCCATAACAATGAGCTAATGATGCACAATTTCAACTGGCATAGAAAATGTGCTCTCTAGCCAGGACACTGTTGTTCAACGGAGCTAGCCAACAGCACAGCTAACACAATAACTTCAAACTGAAGCTGGAAAGACTGCAAACTAGCTGCACTTTGTTTAGTTTTACCTGATTTCTATTGACATTTCTTTGTATATAGCCATAAAAATTATGCCAGCTGATTCATGATTTCAACTGGCTGAGAAAAGCTGCCTGCCTGTCTGTCTCATCCCAACTGTCACGGCCGTCTACGGAAGGAGTGGACCAAAGCGCAGCGTTTGTAGCGAACATGACTTTATTAAAGTACTCGAACCAAAAACAATAAACAATGACGAAACGTGAAGTCCACAGTTACAATGACTGATACGGAACAAAAACCCACAATCCTAAAGTGAACACTGACAGTTTAAATATGGCTCCCAATCAGAGATAACGAGCCGACAGCTGACACTCGTTACCTCCGATTGGGAGTCACATGACTACACAAGAACTAACCAAAACCAAACACACCCAAATTAACACACCCTATACCCAACATAACCAAAACAAAACCCAACAAAACGAATACACCCTGGCTCAAATACAAGTCCCGGAGCCAGAGTGTGACAGTACCCCCCCCTAAAGGCGCGGACTGCGACCGCGCCTCACAACCCCACAATAGGGGAGGGCTGGGTGGGTGTTGCTCCTCGGAGGCGGCTCCGGCTCCGGGCTTGACCACCACCCCACTTCACTCCCCCCGTAGTGCCCCCGGTCCGATCTGACCCAGCTTGCTGGATCAGGACCTCCGACGCGCACCCCTGGCTTGGCGCGTGAGGTAGGAATGGACCGGACCTGGCAGACAATACGCACCCTTTGCCTGGTGCGTGGAGCCGGAACAGGCCTCACCAGGCTGAAGACTCGCATCCCTGGCTTGGTGCGAGTAGCAGGAATGGACTGAGCTGGGCCGGCGACGCACACCGTGGACCTGGTGCGTGGAGCAGGGACAGGCCGAGCTGGGCGGACGACGCACACTGTGAGCCTGGTGCGTGGAGCAGGGACAGGCCGGGCTGGACTGGCGACGCACCCCGTAGGCTTCGTGCGTGGAGCAGGAACAGGCCGGGCTGGGCTGGTGACGCACACCACAGGCTTAGTGCGTGGAGCAGGAACAGGCCGGGCTGGGCTGGCGACGCACACCGTGGGCCTGGTGCGTGGAGCAGGAACCGGCCGGGCTGGGCTGGCGACGCACACCGTAGGTTTAGTGCGTGGAGCAGGAACAGGCCGGGCTGGGCTGGCGACGCACACCGTGGGCCTGGTGCGTGGAGCAGGAACCGGCCGGGCTGGGCTGGCGACGCACACCGTAGGTTTAGTGCGTGGAGCAGGAACAGGCCGGGCTGGGCTGGCGACGCACACCGTGGGCCTGGTGCGTGGAGCAGGAACCGGCCGGGCTGAGCTGGCGACGCACACCGTAGGTTTAGTGCGTGGAGCAGGAACCGGCCGGGCTGAGCTGGCGACGCACACCGTAGGTTTAGTGCGTGGAGCAGGAACAGGCCGGGCTGGCGACGCACACCGTAGGCTTGGTGCGTGGAGCAGGGACAGGCCGAACCGGGCTGTGGAGACGGATAGGAGGCCTGGAGCGAAGAGCGGCCACAACCCGTCCTGGCTGGATGCCTACCTTCACACACTCTGCGTGAGGCATCCGCACAGGACGTACAGGGCTGTGAACCCGTACCGACATGACAGCACGCGATACGGGAGCAGGATATCCGGGACCGCGGAGAGGCACTGGAGACCACGAGCGTAGAGCCGGCACACTCCGTCCTGGCTGCATCCCCCCCTTCGCACGACACGTGCGGGGTGCTTGCACAGGACGTACAGGACTGTGCCGGACCACTCGTGGCACAGTACGCTGCTCCGCATACCACGGAACCTGCCCCGTCTCATGCTGCCATGCCTGAGTACGGGAAGTTGGTTCCGCTCTACCTCCAGGCCTCGCCAACCTGCCTTCTGCCTCCCAAAACCCGGTGGCCTCCTCTCCAAAACACCCTGTGGCAGCCGCCTGCTGCCCAGCCTCCCAAGCCATGTGCCCCCCCCAAAAAAAGTTTTGGGGTTGCCTCTCGTCCTTCCAACGATGGCCCTGCTGACGCCGTTGCTCCTCTCTCGCCAGGGCCTTGATCCTCCCCCAAGGTCCCTTGCCCCCGAGCATGTCCTCCCAGGACCACGATTTGCCCACCTGGGCCATCGCCAGCCTCTCGATCTCCTTACCCGGCGCTTCCTCCCATGTCCAGCTGTCTTGCTCCTGGACACGCTGCTTGGTCCTTTTACGGTGGGTTTTTCTGTCACGGCCGTCTACGGAAGGAGTGGACCAAAGCGCAGCGTTTGTAGCGAACATGACTTTATTAAAGTACTCGAACCAAAAACAATAAACAATGACGAAACGTGAAGTCCACAGTTACAATGACTGATACGGAACAAAAACCCACAATCCTAAAGTGAACACTGACAGTTTAAATATGGCTCCCAATCAGAGATAACGAGCCGACAGCTGACACTCGTTACCTCCGATTGGGAGTCACATGACTACACAAGAACTAACCAAAACCAAACACACCCAAATGAACACACCCTATACCCAACATAACCAAAACAAAACCCAACAAAACGAATACACCCTGGCTCAAATACAAGTCCCGGAGCCAGAGTGTGACACCAACTCCCGACTCCCAACACGTTCACTACTATGGGACAGCTGGAGATCGAATTTCAATACTGAAACAATGTTACAAATGTCAGAGAGACAGACAGCAAGGTTTATACAAATCTCCGCAATTGAAAACCAATTGCTAGTCTAAAAGAAATGGGAGATAATGTCTAGATGCTTTTTATAGTGGAGATCAAGTTTATAAATTGTCTGGCTGGGCTGATGACAGTGGATTGCACAGTGACATGGAACAGAGTAAATAGGCATTTCAACGTCATAGCTTTAGACGGTGGTAACTTGTGGAATAGACACCGGCTGTAATGCGGTTTTAACCAATCAGCGTCCAGGATTAGACCCACCCGTTGTATAAACTGTAGCGCTCAACAGTTTCTCTGGAAACGTACATTTAAAAGGAAGGGCTCACATAGCATGCGAAAACCAGGAGTTGTTCAGTCAAATAATTGAATTGAAGTATTTTGTTCACAACAGTAACAATGGAACAGCTGTAGTAAGAATGAATATAAGTGAAGTCTAGGTTCTATGACACTGTTATGATAACTTGACCCTGACTTGTACAGGCCTACAGTATGGCCTGTAACTAATGCCAACCCAGTTGAAAATCAAGCAAATATAAAATGAAATCAAACATGGAATAGTCACGATAGCAACCAAATCCTCATATAATACCTAAGATGAGATGATCCGTCCTGATTACAGTTTATCAAGGCGATGCCAGTGGTCTTTAGCATAATGACAGATTTAAGAAAAATTGCTTTTGGTGAAAAGAACCTTTGACATGTAATACATTTTATCCAACTGGCTACATTTTATCCATCTCAAAAAGCAATCAGACATACAGTGCTGAAGCATGCAGTTATGGATGGTAGCTTTAGACACTCACGTACAGGAATGCCATAGGAAATGTTATCGTTATTTGTTTTGTTTCATTTTATAGCAACTAACATGTAGAATGAGCCATGGCCATGTCCCAAATGGCACCCTATTCCCTATATAGTGCTCTACTTTTTACCAGAGCCCTATGGCCCCTGATCAAAATTGGTGCACTATGTAGGGAATAGGGTGCCATTTGGGATGGAGACTGTGGCTCTTGGACTGTTTTATTTTTATCAAACAGACAGCTCTTAAACACAATTTTCACATCCCAGACCTGTCGTATAGGCTATTTGTTGGATGAGGGAGAGAGTTTTCAATCCTGTGAAATATACTGTAGCATTCAACAGTTTCTCTGGAAACTTAAATGTAAAAGTAAAGGCTTTCACGGCATGCGAAAAGCAGGAGACATTCAGTCAAATAATTGAATTGAAATATTTTGTTCACAACAGTAACAATGGAACAGCTGCAGTAAGAAGGAATATAAGTGAAGTCTATGTTCTATGACACTGTTTGATAACTTGACCCTGACTTGTACAGGCCTACAGTATGGCCTGTAACTAATGCCAACCCAGTTGAAAATCAAGCAAATATAAAATGAAATCAAACATGGAATAGTCACGATAGCAACCAAATCCTCATATAATACCTAAGATGAGATGATCCGTCCTGATTACAGTTTATCAAGGCGATGCCAGTGGTCTTTAGCATAATGACAGATTAATGAAAAATAGCTTTTGGTGAAAAGAACCTTTGACATGTAATACATTTTATCCAACTGGCTACATTTTCTCCATCTCAAAAAGCAATCAGACATACAGTGCTGAAGCATGCAGTTATGGATGGTAGCTTTAGACACTCACGTACAGGAATGCCATAGGAAATGTTATCGTTATTTGTTTTGTTTCATTTTATAGCAACTAACATGTAGAATGAGCCATGGCCATGTCCCAAATGGCACCCTATTCCCTATATAGTGCTCTACTTTTTACCAGAGCCCTATGGCCCCTGATCAAAATTGGTGCACTATGTAGGGAATAGGGTGCCATTTGGGATGGAGACTGTGGCTCTTGGACTGTTTTATTTTTATCAAACAGACAGCTCTTAAACACAATTTTCACATCCCAGACCTGTCGTATAGGCTATTTGTTTGATGAGGGAGAGAGTTTTCAATCCTGTGAAATATACTGTAGCATTCAACAGTTTCTCTGGAAACTTAAATGTAAAAGTAAAGGCTTTCACGGCATGCGAAAAGCAGGAGACATTCAGTCAAATAATTGAATTGAAATATTTTGTTCACAACAGTAACAATGGAACAGCTGCAGTAAGAAGGAATATAAGTGAAGTCTAGGTTCTATGACACTGTTTGATAACTTGACCCTGACTTGTACAGGCCTACAGTATGGCCTGTAACTAATGCCAACCCAGTTGAAAATCAAGCAAATATAAAATGAAATCAAACATGGAATAGTCACGATAGCAACCAAATCCTCATATAATACCTAAGATGAGATGATACGTCCTGATTACAATTTATCAACATTTACATCATTACATTTTAGTCATTTAGCAGACGCTCTTATCCAGAGCGACTTACAGGAGCAATTAGGGTTAAGTGCCTTGCTCAAGGGCACATTTACGTCATTTAGCAGACGCTCTTATCCAGAGCGACTCACAAATTGGTGAATTCTCCCTATAGCCAGTGGGATAACCACTTTACATTTTTTTTTTTGGGGGGGGGGGTAGAAGGATTACTTTATCCTATCCCAGGTATTCCTTAAAGAGGTGGGGTTTCAAATGTCTCCGGAAGGTGGTGAGTGACTCCGCTGTCCTGGCGTCATGAGGGAGCTTGTTCCACCATTGGGGTGCCAGAGCAGCGAACAGTTTTGACTGGGCTGAGCGGGAACTATGCTTCCGCAGAGGAAGGGGAGCCAGCAGGCCAGAGGTGGATGAACGCAATGCCCTCGTTTGGGTGTAGGGACTGATCAGAGCCCGAAGGTACAGAGGTGCCGTTCCCCTCACTGCTCCATAGGCAAGCACCATGGTCTTGTAACGGATGCGAGCTTCAACTGGAAGCCAGTGGAGTGTGCGGAGGAGGGGGGTGACGTGAGAGAACTTGGGAAGGTTGAACACCAGACGGGCTGCGGCGTTCTGGATGAGTTGTAGGGGTTTAATGGCACAGGCAGGGAGGCCAGCCAACAGCGAGTTGCAGTAATCCAGACGGGAGATGACAAGTGCCTGGATTAGGACCTGTGCCGCTTCCTGTGTAAGGCAGGGTCGTACTCTCCGAATGTTGTAGAGCATGAACCTGCAGGATCGGGTCACCGCCTTGATGTTAGCGGAGAACGACAGGGTGTTGTCCAGGGTCACGCCAAGGCTCTTCGCACTCTGGGAGGAGGACACAATGGAGTTGTCAACCGTGATGGCGAGATCATGGAACGGGCAGTCCTTCCCCGGGAGGAAGAGCAGCTCCGTCTTGCCAGGGTTCAGCTTGAGGTGGTGATCCGTCATCCATACTGATATGTCTGCCAGACATGCAGAGATGCGATTCGCCACCTGGTTATCAGAAGGGGGAACCAGGCGATGCCAGTGGTCTTTAGCATAATGACAGATTAATGAAAAATAGCTTTTGGTGAAAATAACCTTTGTCATGTAATACATTTTATCCAACTGGCTACATTTTCTCCATCTCAAAAAGCAATCAGACATACAGTGCTGAAGCATGCAGTTATGGATGGTAGCTTTAGACACTCACGTACAGGAATGCCATAGGAAATGTTATCGTTATTTGTTTTGTTTCATTTTATAGCAACTAACATGTAGAATGAGCCATGGCCATGTCCCAAATGGCACCCTATTCCCTATATAGTGCTCTACTTTTTATCAGAGCCCTATGGCCCCTGATCAAAATTGGTGCACTATGTAGGGAGTAGGGTGCCATTTGGGATGGAGACTGTGGCTCTTGGACTGTTTTATTTTTATCAAACAGACAGCTCTTAAACACAATTTTCACATCCCAGACCTGTCGTATAGGCTATTTGTTTGATGAGGGAGAGAGTTTTCAATCCTGTGAAATATACTGTAGCATTCAACAGTTTCTCTGGAAACTTAAATGTAAAAGTAAATGCTTTCACGGCATGCGAAAAGCAGGAGACATTCAGTCAAATAATTGATTTGAAATATTTTGTTCACAACAGTAACAATGGAACAGCTGCAGTAAGAAGGAATATAAGTGAAGTCTAGGTTCTATGACACTGTTTGATAACTTGACCCTGACTTGTACAGGCCTACAGTATGGCCTGTAACTAATGCCAACCCAGTTGAAAATCAAGCAAATATAAAATGAAATCAAACATGGAATAGTCACGATAGCAACCAAATCCTCATATAATAACTAAGATGAGATGATCCGTCCTGATTACAATTTATCAAGGCGATGCCAGTGGTCTTTAGCATAATGACAGATTAATGAAAAATAGCTTTTGGTGAAAATAACCTTTGTCATGTAATACATTTTATCCAACTGGCTACATTTTCTCCATCTCAAAAAGCAATCAGACATACAGTGCTGAAGCATGCAGTTATGGATGGTAGCTTTAGACACTCACGTACAGGAATGCCATAGGAAATGTTATCGTTATTTGTTTTGTTTCATTTTATAGCAACTAACATGTAGAATGAGCCATGGCCATGTCCCAAATGGCACCCTATTCCCTATATAGTGCTCTACTTTTTACCAGAGCCCTATGGCCCCTGATCAAAATTGGTTTACTATGTAGGGAATATGGTGCCATTTGGGATGGAGACTGTGGCTCTTGGACTGTTTTATTTTTATCAAACAGACAGCTCTTAAACACAATTTTCACATCCCAGACCTGTCGTATAGGCTATTTGTTGGATGAGGGAGAGAGTTTTCAATCCTGTGAAATATACTGTAGCATTCAACAGTTTCTCTGGAAACTTAAATGTAAAAGTAAAGGCTTTCACGGCATGCGAAAAGCAGGAGACATTCAGTCAAATAATTGATTTGAAATATTTTGTTCACAACAGTAACAATGGAACAGCTGCAGTAAGAAGGAATATAAGTGAAGTCTAGGTTCTATGACAGGAATGCCATAGGAAATGTTATCGTTATTTGTTTTGTTTCATTTTATAGCAACTAACATGTAGAATGATCCATGGCCATGTCCCAAATGGCACCCTATTCCCTATATAGTGCTCTACTTTTTAACAGAGCCCTATGGGAATAGGGTGCCATTTGGGACATAGCTTACGTTAGAAGTATTGCGGCCATAGAGTATGGCGCTGCATACGAAGAGACTAATGTTCTGATATGGGCAGCAGAGGAACACTGTGACCCACATATTGCAGTCAGAAAACATACAGTAAAGCCCACACTACACTACACCACACACACACACAGAGCTACACTAGATCCCCCTCCCCCACCCTGCACAGCCGCCTAAAATTCAGGAATATTAATCAAGTAGAATGCTGTTAGTGTGTGCATGTGCATGTGCTCAGCCAACAAGCTGTCCACCTCCTATTCCTCCTCCACAATGCAATATCTAGATTCAGAACATGTCATACCACGTTATATAAACTATAGAATGGAAAACAAATTAATACATTTAGGGCAATATAAAATACCAAAAAACACAATGTCTACCAGGAACACTCTTAGAAAAAAAGAGTTCCAAAAGGGTTATTCGGTTCTTCTTTTTTCTAAGAGTGTAGGTTTACCTGAAACCATATTCATAGAACACCACTGGTATTGGGGGAATCTTACCTAATGTAACAGCAATCTAACAACATAAGGCGTCTTCTCAGAGCCAAAGGGTGAAAGAAACCACAGGCTGGGTGAGAAGGGACCACCAGATGACTTCGTCAACCATTTTGAAAAGAAGGTTGACGACATCCGTCCTCATTTATTAAGTCAAATGACACCGCTGGTCCTGCTCACACTGCCCTACCCTATGCTTTGACTTCTTTCTCCCCTCTCTCTCCAGATGAAATCTTGCGACTTGTGAGGGCCGGCCGCCCAACAACCTGCCCGCTTGACCCTATCCCCTCCTCTCTTCTCCAGACCATTTCCGGAGACCTTCTCCCTTACCTCACCTCGCTCATCAACTCATCCTTGACCGCTGGCTATGTCCCTTCCGTGTTCAAGAGAGCGAGAGTTGCACCCCTCCTCAAAAAACCTACACTTGATCCCTCCGATGTCAACAACTACAGACCAGTATCCCTTCTTTCTTTTCTCTCCAAAACTCTTGAGGGTGCCGTCTCTAGCCAACTCTCCTGCTATCTCTCTCAGAATGACCTTCCTCATCCAAACCAGTCAGGTTTCAAGACTGGTCATTCAACTGAGACTGCTCTTCTCTGTGTCACGGAGGCTCTCCACACTGCTAAAGCTAACTCTCTCTCCTCTGCTCTCATCCTTCTAGACCTATCTGCTGCCTTTGGTACTGTGAACCATCAGATCCTCCTCTCCACCCTCTCCAAGTTGGGCATCTCCGGCGCTGCTCACTCTTGGATTGCGTCCTACCTGACAGGTCGCTCCTACCAGGTGGCGTGGCGAGAATCTGTCTCCGCACCACGTGCTCTCACCACTGGTGTCCCCCAGGGCTCAGTTCTAGGCCCTCTCCTATTCTCTCTATATACCAAGTCACTTGGCTCTGTCATATCCTCACATGGTCTCTCCTATCATTGCTACGCAGACGACACACAATTAATTTTCTCCTTTCCCCCTTCTGATAACCAGGTGGCAAATCGCATCTCTGCATGTCTGGCAGACATATCAGTGTGGATGTCGGATCACCACCTCAAGCTGAACCTCGGGCAAGACGGAGCTGCTCTTCCTCCTGAAGAAGGACTGCCTGCTCCATGATCTCGCCATCACGGTTGACAACTCCATTGTGTCCTCCTCCCAGAGTGCAAAGAACCTTGGCGTGACCCTGGACAACACCCTGTCGTTCTCCGCTAACATCAAAGTGGTGACCCGATCCTGCAGGTTCATGCTCTACAACATTCGCAGAGTACGACACTACCTTACACAGAAAGCGGCACAGGTCCTAATCAAGGCACTTGTCATCTCCCGTCTGGATTACTGCAACTCGCTGTTGGCTGGGCTCCCTGCCTGTGCCATTAAACCCCTACAACTTATCCAGAACGCCGCAACCCGTCTGGTGTTCAACCTTCCCAAGTTCTCTCATGTCACCCCGCTCCTCCGCACACTCCACTGGCTTCCAGTTGAAGCTCGCATCTACTACAAAACCATGGTGCTTGCCTACGGAGCTGTGAGGGGAACGGCACCTCCTTACCTACAGGCTCGGATCCTACACCCAAACGAGGCCACTACGTTCATCCACCTCTGGCCTGCTAGCCCCCCTACCTCTACGGAAGCACAGTTCCCGCTCAGCCCAGTCAAAGCTATTCACTGCTCTGGCACCCCAATGGTGGAACAAGCTCCCCCACGACGCCAGGACAGCGGAGTCACTGACCACCTTCCAGAGACACTTGAAACCCTACCTCTTTAAGGAATACCTGGAATAGTATAACAGTAATCCTTCTACACCACCCCTCCCCCAGTGGTGGTTGTCCCACTGGCTATCCTAAATTGAATGCACCAATTTGTAAGTCGCTCTGGATAAGAGCGTCTGCTAAATGACTTAAATGTAAATGTAAGGTAGTGAAGCCAGTTGTGTGGTGCTATTGTTGGTATACCAGCAGAGGGGGCTAGAAATGCCAGAAAGCATAAGATTATCATGACTGACAAAGAAACATTGGATTGTGCATTGGCTTGGCTGAACACACAGATGACTGACTAAGGTAGAAAACAGCATGTACAGTATGAACAGATCGAGGTCCACCTGGAATCGATAATGCTGTGGGATGTTGCTACAGTGAAGAGGTTCCACATAGATCGTATGACAAGCCACATCCTGTAAAACGTAGGGAGGAGGAGTGAACTATTTAAGGTTGGCGACAACAAAGCTCACACAGTGCACTTTGGCATGCAGCTACCTGGATGAAGCAGAGAGAGCATGGCTGTGACTCACTGGGTATTGATACAGCCATGATGCAGATAATGAAATGACCAAGAGTTAATCGCTCCCTCCAGGCCTCCTCTCCTCCGGCAGCGTGGGCAGCATGGCAGGCCTTGGATGCATTTCAAAGTGCACTCTATTTCCTATGTAGTGCACTACTTTTGACCAGGGTCCATTTGATTTATTCCAATGAATATGTCTATGCTAAGAGATTCAACAATTAGATGATAGTCTAGCACAGATAATGTCATTGTTTTGCAACACATTCACCAATACCTTTGGGGAAGGATAATTATCATTATTAAGACTGGAGAGGCTGTTATCACTAATCTGATGGATTAAAATGGGATTCAGTATTTTTATGACATCTGGTGGATCTTTAGAAGAGGAAGGAGTGAGTAAAGCAAGTACAAAATGATGATCGTTAACTACCAGGGAGTTCAAACGTTATCATATGTGATATTATATACAGTGCATTCGGAAAGTATTCAGACCCTTAGACTTTTTCCACATTTTGTTACATTTATTCTAAAACCGTTTTTTTTCTTCTCAACAATCTACACACAATACCCCATAATGACAAAGCAAAAACAGGTTTTTAGAAATGTTTGCAAATGTATTACAAATAAAAAACAGAAATATCACATTCAAATCAAATCAAATCAATGTTTTATTTGCCACATGCGCCGAATACAACAGGTGTAGACATTACCGTGAAATGCTTACTTACAGCCCTTAACCAACAATGCATTTATTTTTTAATAAAAAAGTAAAATAAAACAACAACAACAAAAAAGTGTTGAGAAAAAAAGAGCAGAAGTAAAATAAAATAATAGTAGGGAGGCTATATACAGGGGGGTACCGGTGCAGAGTCAATGTGCAGGGGCACCGGCTGGTTGAGGTAGTTGAGGTAATATGTACATGTGGGTAGAGTTAAAGTGACTATGCATAAATAATTAACAGAGTAGCAGCACCGTAAAAAGATGGGGTGGGGGTGGGGGGGCAGTGCAAATAGTCCGGGTAGCCATGATTAGCTGTTCAGGAGTCTTATGGCTTGGGGGTAGAAGCTGTTGAGAAGCCTTTTGGACCTAGACTTGGCGCTCCGGTACCGCTTGCCGTGCGGTAGCAGAGAGAACAGTCTATGACTATGGTGGCTGGAGTCTTTGACAATTTCGAGGGCCTTCCTCTGACACCGCCTGGTGTAGAGGTCCTGGATGGCAGGAAGCTTGGCCCCAGTGATGTACTGGGCCGTACGCACTACCCTCTGTAGTGTCTTGCGGTCGGAGGCCGAGCAGTTGCCATACCAGGCAGTGATGCAACCAGTCAGGATGCTCTCGATGGTTCAGCTGTATAACTTTTTGAGGATCTGAGGACCCATGCCAAATCTTTTCAGTCTCCTGAGGGGGAATAGGCTTTGTTGTGCCCTCTTCACGACTGTCTTGGTGTGTTTGGACCATGATAGTTCGTTGGTGATGTGGACACCAAGGAACTTGAAGCTCTCAACCTGTTCCACTACAGCCCCGTCAATTAGAATGGGCGCGTGCTCAGTCCTCTTTCTTTTCATGTAGTCCACAATCATCTTCTTTGTCTTGGTCATGTTGAGGGAGAGGTTAGGTCTCTGACCTCCTCCCTATAGGCTGTCTCATCGTTGTCGGTGATCAGGCCTACCACTGTTGTGTCGTCAGGCAAACTTAATGATGGTGTTGGAGTCGTGCCTGGCCATGCAGTCATGGGTGAACAGGGAGTACAGGAGGGAACTGAGCACACACCCCCTGAGGGGCCCCCGTGTTGAGGATCAGTGTGGCAGATGTGTTGTTACCTACCCTTACCACCTGGGGGTGGCCCGTCAGGAAGTCCAGGATCCAGTTGCAGAGGGAGGTGTTTAGTCCCAGGATCCTTAGCTTAGTGATGAGCTTTGAGGGCACTATGGTGTTGAACACTGAGCTGTAGTCAATGAATAGCATTCTCACATAGGTTCTCCTCTTGTCCAGGTGGGAAAGGGCAGTGTCGAGTGCAATAGAGATTGCATCATCTGTGGATCTGTTGGGGCGGTATGCAAATTGGAGTGGGTCTAGGGTTTCTGGGATAATGGTGTTGAGCCTTTCAAAGCACTTCATGGCTACAGACGTCAGTGCTACGGGTCGGTAGTCATTTAGGCAGGTTATCTTAGTGTCCTTGGGCACGGGGACTATGGTGGTCTGCTTGAAACATGTTGGTATTACAGACTCAGTCAGGAACATGTTGAAAATGTCAGTGAAGACACTTGCCAGTTGGTCAGCACTTGCTCGGAGTACACGTCCTGGTAATCCGTCTGGCCCTGCGGCCTTGTGAATGTTGACCTACTTAAAAGTCTTACTCACATCAGCTACAGAGAGCGTGATCACATAGTCATCTGGAACAGCTGGTGCTCTCATGCATGCTTCAGTGTTGCTTGCCTCGAAGCGAGCATTGAAGTGGTTTAGCTCGTCTGGTTTTTATTAACCGAGTCACTGGTGTTTCCTGCTTTAGTTTTTGCTTATAAGCAGGAATCAGGAGGATAGCGTTATGGTCAGATTTGCCAAATGGAGGGCGAGGGAGAGCTTTGTATGCGTCACTGTGTGTGGAGAAAGATGGTCTAGAGTTTATTTTCCTCTGGTTGCACATTTAACCTGCTGGTAGAAATTAGGTAGAACGGGACCAGTCAAAGTTTGCACACACCTACTAATTCCAGGGTTTTTATTTATTTCTACTATTTTCTACATTGTAGAATAATAGTGAAGACATCAAAACTATAAAATAACACATATGGAATCATGTAGTAACCAAAAAAGTGTTAAATAAATCAAAATATATTTTATATTAGAGATTCTTCAAATAGCCACTCTTTGCCTTGATGACAGATTTGCACACACTTGGCATTCTCTCAACCAGCTTCACCTGGAATGCTTTTCCAAAAGTCTTGAAGGAGTTCCCACATATGCTGAGCACTTGTTGGATGCTTTTCCTTCCCTCTGCCGTCCGACTCATCCCAAACCATCTCAATTGGGTTGAGGTTGAGGGATTGTGGAGGCCAGGTCATCTGATGCAGCACTCCATCACTCTCCTTCTTGGTAAAATAGCTCTTACACAGCCTGGAGGTGTGTTGGGTCATTGTTCTGTTGAAAAACAAATTATAGTCCCACAAAGCCCAAACCAGATGGGATGGCTTATCGCTGCGTCATGCTGTGGTAGCCATGCTGGTTAAGTGTGCCTTGAATTCTAAATAAATCACAGACAGTGTCACCAGCAAAGCACCCCCACACCATAACACCTCCTCCTCCATGCTTTACGGTGGGAACTACACATGCAGAGATCATCCCTTCACCCACATCGCGTCTCACAAAGACATGGCGGTTGGAACCAAAAATATCCTATTTGGACACCAGACCAAAGGACACATTTTTCCACCGGTCTAATGTCGATTGCTCATATTTCTTGGCCCAAGCAGGTCTCTTCTTCTAGTGATTTCTTTGAAGCAATTCGACCATGAAGGCCTGATTCACACAGTCCCCTCTGAACAGTAAATGTTGAGATGTGTCTGTGACTTGAACTCTGTGAAGCATTTATTTGGGCTGCAATTTCTGAGGCTGATAACTCTAATTAATGTATCCTCTGCAGCAGAGGTAACTCTGGGTCTTCCATTCTTGTGGCGGTCCTCATGAGAGACAGTTTCATCATAGCGCTTGATGGTTTTTGCGACTGCACTTGAAGAAATTTACAAAGTTCTTGACATTTTCCGGATTGACTGACCTTCGTGTCTTAAAGTAATGATGGACTGCCGTTTCTCTTTGCTTATTTGAGCTGTTCTTGCCATAATATGGACTTGGTCTTTTACCCAATAGGGCTATCTTCTGTATACCCCCCCACCTTGTCACAACAGAACTGATTGGCTCAAACGCATTAAGAAGAAAGAAATTCCACAAATTAACTTTTAAGAAGGCACACCTTTTAATTTAAATGCATTCCAGGTGACTACCTCACGAAGCTGGTTGAAAAAAATGCCAAGAGTGTGCAAAGCTGTCATCAAGGCAAAGGGTGGGTACTTAAAGAATCTCAAATATAAAATATATTTTGATTTGTTTAACACTTCTTTGGTTACTACATGATTCCATGTGTGTTATTTAATAGTTTTGATGTCTTCACTACTAGTCTACAATGTAAAAAATGTTTTTTTAAACTTGAATGAGTAGGTGTGTCCAAACGTTTGACTTGTAGTGTACGTATTCAGACCCTTTTCTCACTCCTTTGTTGAAGCACCTTTGACAGCGATTAAAGCCTCAAGACTTCTTGGGTATGATGCTACAAGCTTGGCACACCTGTATTTGGGGATTTTCTCCCATTCTTCTCTGCAGATCCTCTCAAGCGCTGTCAGATTGCACATCTATTTTCAGGTCTCTCCAGAGATGTTCGATTGGGTTGTAGTCCGGGCTCTGGCTGGGCCACTCAAGGACATTCAGAGACTTGTCCCGAATCCAGTCTTGCATTGTCTTGCCTGTGTGCTTAGGGTAGTTGTCCTGTTGGAAGGTGAACCTTCACCCCAGTGTGAGGTCCTGAGTGCTCTGGAGCAAGTTTTCATCAAGGATCTCTCTGTATTTTGCCACGTTCATCTTTCCCTCGATCCTGACTAGTCTCCCAGTCCCTGCCACTGAAAAACATCCCCACAGCATGATGCTGCCACCACCATGCTTCACCGTAGGGATGGTGCCAGATTTCCTCCAACTGTGACTCTTGGCATTCAGGCCAAAGAGTTCAATCTTGGCTTCATCAGACCAGAGAATCTTGTTTCTCATGGTCTGAGAGTCTATAGGTGCCTTTTGGCAAACTCCAAGCGGGCTGTCATGTGCCTTTTACTAAGGAGTGGCTTTCGTCTGGCCACTCTACCATAAAGGCGTGATTTGCGGAGTGCTGCAGAGATGGTTGTCCTTCTGGAAGGTTCTCCCATCTCCACAGAGGAACTCTGGAGCTCTGTCAGAGTAACCATCGGGTTCTTGGTCACCTCCCTGACCAAGGCCCTTCTCCCCCGATTGCTTAGTTTGGCCGGGCGGCCAGCTCTAGGAAGAGTGTTGGTGATTCCAAACTTCTTCCATTTAAGAATGATGGAGGCCACTGTGTTCTTGGGGACCTTCAATGCTGCAGACATTTTTTGGTACCCTTCTGCAGATCTGTGTTTCGACACAATCCTGTCTTGGATCTGTACGGACAATTCCTTCAACCTCATGGCTTGGTTTTTGCTCTGACATGTGGGACCTTATATAGACAGGTGTGTGCCTTTCCAAATCAGGTCAAATCAATTGAATTTACCACAGGTGGACAATCAAGTTGTAGATACATCTTAAGGATGATCAATGGAAACAGAATGCACCTGAGCTCAATTTTTTGTCTCATAGCAAAGGGTCTGAATACTTATGTAAATAAGGTATTTCTGTTTTTTATTTGTAATAAATTAGCAAAAATGTCTAAAGTCCTGTTTTCGCTTCGTCATTATGGGCTATTGTGTGTAGATTGATGAAGGAAAAAAACGATTTAATCAATTTTAGAATAAGGCTGTAACATAACAAAATGTGGAAAAAGTCAACGGGTCTGAATACTTTCCCGAATGCACTGTCCAATATCTTAGCTTTGTCTATATCTATATATCCATATGTACTGTATATGTCTACATACAGTGCCTTCAGAAAGTATTCATACCCCTTGACTTATTCCATATTTTGTTCAATTACAGCCTGAATTCAAATTGGATTAAATTGATATTTTTCTCACCCATCTACACACCATACCCCACAATGACAAAAGTGAAAACATGTTTTTAGACATTTTTGAACATTTATTGAAAATTAAATACAGAAATATATGAGTCAATACTTTGTAGAAGCGCCTTTGGCAGCGATTACATCTGTGAGTCTTTCTGGGTAAGTCTCTAAGAGGTTTCCACACCTGGATTGTGCAACATTTTCCCATTATTCTTTTCAGAATTCTTCAAGCTCTGTCAAATTGGTTATTGATCATTGCTGGACAACCATTTTCAGGCCATAGATTTTCAAGTAGATTTAAGTCAAAACTATAACTCGGCCTCTCAGTAACATTCACTGTCAACTCCATTGTAGATTTGGCCTTGTGTTTTAGGTTTTTGTCCTGCTGAAAGGTGAATTCATCTCCCAGTGTCTGGTGGAAAGCAGACAACCAGGTCCATAACAATTACAAGCATATCCATAACATGATGCAGCCACCACTATGCTTGAAAATATGGAGAGTGGTACTCAGTAATGTGTTATATGGGTTTTGCCCCAAACATAACACTTTGTATTCAGGACATAAAGTTAATTGCTTTGCCAAATGTTTTGTAGTATTACTTTAGTGCCTTGTTGCAAACAGGACGCATGTTTTGGAATATTTGTATTATGTAAAGGTTTTCTTTTTCACTCTGTCAATTAGGTTAGTATTGTGGAGTAACTACAATATTGTTGATCCATGCTCAGTTTTCTCCTATCACAGCCATTAAACTGTTTTAAAGTCCCCATTGGCCTCATGGTGAAACCCCTGAGCGGTTTCCTTCCTCTCTGGCAACTGATTTAGGAAGGAAGCCTGTATCTTTGTAGTGACTGGGTGTATTGATACACCATCCAAGGTGAAAATTATAACTTCACCATGCTCGAAGGGATATTCAATGTCTGCTTTTTTTTTACCCATCTACCAATATGTACCCTTCTTTGTGAGGCATTGGAAAACCTCCCTGGTCTTTGTGGTTGAATCTGTGTTTGAAATTCACTGCTCGACTGAGGGACCTTGCAGATAATTGTATGTGTGGGGTACAGGGATGATGTAGTGATTCAAAAATCATGGTAAACACTATTATTGCACACAGAGTGAGTCCATGCAACTTATTATGTGAATTGTTAAGCACATTTTTACTCCTGAACCTATTTAGGCTTGCCATAACAAAGGTGTTGAATACTTATTGACTCAATACATTTCAGCATTTAATTTTTAATTCATTTGCGAACATTTCGAAAAACATAATTCCACTTTGACATTATGGGGTATTGTGTGTAGGCCCGTGACAAAATATCTCAATGTAATCCATTTTTTATTCAGGCTGTAACACAACAAAATGTGGAAAAAGTCAAGGGGTGTGAATACTTTCTGAAGGCACTGTATTTGTGGACTCTCACATCTCTCTGTATCGCATTTACTCCAGTGACAGTCTGTCCTTGCCTGCAGCGATGGAGACAGAGAGTAGACAGTAGATTCCTCCTGTTGCTTCTCATGTTGTTTTTCACATTACATAATGCCTCCCTCAGGCCCAATGTTCAAATGTAATAATGTTATCAAGCAATAAATCACTTTTCATCACGCCAAATGCTGCCTGTAAAATTACTCGGGGACTATTGATGTTTAGATGGGCTGCTTATGAAACTGGAGACGGCAGGTGTGGGGTTACCCTAAAAAGTGTCCAGACAGCAATGGAGGACTAGCGTGATCATCTGATCCTGTCTAAATCTCTCTCTCTCACACACACACACACACACACACACATGCACACACACACACACGCACGCATGCACATAGAGACACACAGAGTTGTGTATATACTGTATGATTTTCATTATGTCTACATCCCTATAATATGTATCATATAATAGTCCGAAGTGTTTTACTGCAGTGTGCATTTCATCTTCCATATTTAACACCTTGGTCCTATTTCGGGAGCTTGGGGAACACTTCGTGGCAACTGCATTTGCTTAATTACAGCAGAGCCGAGACTAGAGAGTACGGTCTGGGAGCTGGGAAGCTGTATAGAGGGGGAGGGTGGGGGACTCTGCTGTGCTCCGACCTCTTCAGAGAAAAGTGTCTCGTTATGGTTTTGTTGGAGATATGAGGACTTCAGGAAACCTTCATGCTCATTGGATCATTTGTCATATTATTGACTCTTTTAATACTATTTCTAAGCATCAGCTCTCCTCTTGAACATGACTAATGGCTGTAACAAACTGTCTGTATCCTGTCTGTAAGTAATTACTGCTGTGAATGACCTGACAAAGGAAAACCCATTCTGAGAGTGAAAGGGCAATGCTCACCACTGGAAAATAGGCAATCTACTGTTCAGTGCTCAGACAAGGTAGCCAATCATCAGGATGTCTGGGGTAGCCATTTCCTGAACACATTAGCTGTCTGTAGGAAGGATCCCCTCTCAACATCACCCCAGAAGGTTTTCCTCATTGACTTAGCAGCAGTGTACATCACTGCCATGCAAGGCTGGATCTCCACACACGCGCACGCGTGCAGGCACACACGGAGAAACACACACATGCACGCACAGAAAGACACAAGACGTGTACATCACTGTGACACTGTCAGAAACATAAACAGCTTGGAAAGCAATCTGCAATGAGGCAAAGACATACAGTGGGGAGAACAAGTATTTGATACAGTGCCGATTTCGCAAGTTTTCCTACTTACAAAGCATGTAGAGGTCTGTAATTTTTATCATAGGTACACTTCAACTGTGAGAGACGGAATCTAAAAACCCAGAAAATCACATTGTATGATTTTTCAGTAATTCATTTTCATTTTATTGCATGACATAAGTATTTGATACATCAGAAAAGCAGAACTTAATATTTGGTACAGAAACCTTTGTTTGCAATTACAGAGATCATACGTTTCCTGTAGGTCTTGACAAGGTTTGCACACACTGCAGCAGGGATTTTGGCCCACTCCTCCAAACAGACCTTCTCCAGATCCTTCAGGTTTCGGGGCTGTCGCTGGGCAATACGGACTTTCAGCTCCCTCCAAAGATTTTCTATTGGTTTCAGGTCTGGAGACTGGCTAGGCCACTCCAGGACCTTGAGATGCTTCTTACGGAGGCACTCCTTAGTTGCCCTGGCTGTGTGTTTCGGGTCGTTGTCATGCTGGAAATCCCAGCCACGACCCATCTTCAATGCTCTTACTGAGGGAAGGAGGTTGTTGGCAAGATCTCGCGATACATGGCCCCATCCATCCTCCCCTCAATACGGTGCAGTCGTCCTGTCCCCTTGGCAGAAAAGCATCCCCAAAGAATGATGTTTCCACCTCCATGCTTCACGGTTGGTATGGTGTTCTTGGGGTTGTACTCATCCTTCTTCTTCCTCCAAACAAGGCGAGTGGAGTTTAGACCAAAAAGCTCTATTTCTGTCTCATCAGACCACATGACCTTCTCCCATTCCTCCTCTGGATCATCCAGATGGTCATTGGCAAACTTCAGACGGGCCTGGACATTCGCTGGCTTGAGCAGGGGGACCTTGCGTGCGCTGCAGGATTTTAATCCATGACGGCGTAATGTGTTACTAATGGTTTTCTTTGAGACTGTGGTCCCAGCTCTCTTCAGGTCATTGACCAGGTCCTACCGTGTAGTTCTGGGCTGGTCCCTCACCTTCCTCATGATCATTGATGCCCCACGAGGTGAGATCTTGCATGGAGCCCCAGACCGAGGGTGATTGACCGTCATCTTGAACTTCTTCCATTTTCTAATAATTGCGCCAACAGTTGTTGCCTTCTCACCAAGCTGCTTGCCTATTGTCCTGTAGCCCATCCCAGCCTTGTGCAGGTCTACAATTTTATCCCTGATGTCCTTACACAGCTCTCTGGTCTTGGCCATTGTGGAGAGGTTGGAGTCTGTTTGATTGAGTGTGTGGACAGGTGTCTTTTACACAGGTAACGAGTTCAAACAGGTGCAGTTAATACAGGTAATGAGTGGAGAACAGGAGGGCTTCTTAAAGAAAAACTAACAGGTCTTTGAGAGCCGGAATTCTTACTGGTTGGTAGGTGATCAAATACTTATGTCATGCAATAAAATGCAAATTAATTACTTCAAAATCATACAATGTGATTTTCTGGTTTTTTTCATCTCTCACAGTTGAAGTGTACCTATGATAAAAATTACAGACCTCTACATGCTTTGTAAGTAAAAACCTGCAAAATCGGCAGTGTATCAAATACTTGTTCTCCCCACTGTATACCTACAATAGGTTCAACAAAGGGCCTTCATTTCATTCATTTCTGTAGGCAATAGTACAATAAGCAAGAAACTAGAACCATTAGAAGCAATTCCCAAAGAACAACACTCCAATATTATCCTTAAAATACCACTAGAGAGAAGTAAGTAGTCTTGTTCCTGACTGCTTTCTTTGTTAACTTTTCGTTTTTTATTTGGATTGATTACAGAAGGGTTGGTGTTTGCTCGTATTAAACTAATGAACATCCACTGGGCTCTGGGAGAAAAAGCAATGAAGAGTTATCTATGAGGAAAAACATTAGATGAGACATCTAGTTTCAGGTAAAAGCAGCACATCACTAGTCTACAATACCTGCCCAATGGCACCGCATAAAAATAAATTGTCGGCCTACTGAAAGGCTGTGAATTACAGACACTTAGTAATGAAAGATTTCCCAGACTGGAAGGCTAGCTTCTCATCAGTCTTTGTGCTCTCCTGAAATGGCTGTAATTGATTATTGTGACAACACCTCGGAAAGCTAGCTGTCTGGCTGGTGCTTCTACTCCTGTGCTTGGAAAGCCAAGCATCTCTGCAGGGTTCTTTCCTCACAAGTTTGATCTTTCCTCAGAAGTGCTTGTATTCTATTTGTTCTGCACCAAGTGTGCAATGTAAGCCAATCTTTCCCACTGGGCACAGACGTCAATTCAACGTCTATTCCACGTTGGTTCAACATAATTTCATTGAAATGACATGGAAACAACGTTGATTCAACCAGTGTGTGCCCAGGGGGTTGTCTGCAGATGAGACACGTGCATGCACACATAAACACACACGGAACAAACACACACGGAATCCCAGAAACTTCCAAAAGAAGGGACATACTGCTTTAACCCATATTTACAGTCTGACAGACCATTGGCAGCAACAGGCTGAGGTCCAGTGTTGGGGATCCCCCACTTTTTCTCCCTGCAACCTCAGCAGATCTCCATCAGTCCCAGACAATTGTTGTTTCTCTTTGGAGAAACATGAAGAGGCTGTTTATGAACAGGTCCTGCCAAAGGACATGGAGGAGGAGAGATAGGGAACTCTTTGGGAACTATTTTTAGGAAATTGGCTTGCCTTCCAGGATAAGTTCACTCTGGTAATTCATATACATCCAAACACACAAGCATGCAAACAAATGCAGAAACACACTCATACTGCACATGTACAAGGTAAGACTCCACGTCCAGCTGTTGATTGAAGCAGCAGCACACGGTCTTAAAGGTCCAATGCAGCCATTTTAATCTCAAAATCTAATCATTTCTGGGTAACAATGAAGTACCTTATTGTGATTGTTTTCAATTATAGTGAACAAATATGTAAATGCAACATGCAACAATTTCAAAGATTTTACTGAGTTACACTTCATAGAAGGAAATCAGTCAATTGAAATAAATTCATTAGGCCCTAATCTATGGATTTCACATGACTGGGCAGGGGCGCAGCCATAAGGTCCACCCACTGGAGAACCAGGCCCAGCCAATCAGAGCTCCTCAGTACCCGGTTGTACAGTGCGGTTGTGAGGCCGGTTGGACGTACTGCCAAATTCTCTAAAACGAAGTTGGAGACGGCTTATGGTAGAGAAATGAACATTTTATTATCTGGCAACAGCTCAGCATGCCAATTGCACACTCCCTCAAAACTTGAGACATCTGTGGCATTGTGTTGTTTGACAAAACTGCACATTTAGAGTGGCCTTTTATTGTCCCCAACACAAGGTGCACCTGTGTAATGATCATGCTGTTTAATCAGCTTCTTGATATGCCACACCTGTCAGGTGGATGGATTATCTTGGCAAATGAGAAATGCTCAGGAGGAGACAGGTTAAAGAAGGATTTTTAAGCCTTGAGACAATTGAGACATGGATTGTGTATGTGTGCCATTCAGCGGGACTCTAACCCGGACGCTTATAAGAAATCCCGCTATGCCCTCCGACGAACCATCAAACAGGCAAAGAGTCAATACAGGACTAAGATTGAATCGTACTACACCGGCTCTGACGCTCGTCGGATGTGGCAGGGCTTGAAAACTATTATAGACTACAAAGGGAAGCACAGCCGCGAGCTGCCCAGTGACACAAGACTTCCAGACGAGCTAAACCACTTCTATGCTCGCTTCGAGGCAAGCAACACTGAAGCATGCATGAGAGCACCAGCTGTTCCGGATGACTATGTGATCATGCTCTCCGTAGCCGATGTGAGTAAGACTTTTAAGCAGGTCAACATTCACAAGGCCGCAGAGCCAGACGGATTACCAGGACGTGTACTCCGAGCATGTGCTGACCAACTGGCAAGTGTCTTCACTGACATTTTCAACATGTCCCTGACAGTCTGTAATACCAACATGTTTCAAGCAGACCACCATAGTCCCCGTGCCCAAAGACTCTAAGATAACCTGCCTAAATGACTACCGACCCGTAGCACTGACGTCTGTAGCCATGAAGTGCTTTGAAAGGCTGGTCATGGCTCACATCAACACCATTATCCCAGAAACCCTAGACCCACTCCAATTTGCATACCGCCCCAACAGATCCACAGATGATGCAATCTCTATTGCACTCCACACTGCCCTTTCCCACCTGGACAAGAGGAACACCTACGTGACAATGCTATTCATTGACAACAGCTCAGCATTCAACACTATAGTGTCCTCAAAGCTCATCACTAAGCTAAGGATCCTGGGACTAAACACCTCCCTCTGCAACTGGATCCTGGACTTCCTGACGGGCCGCCCCCAGGTGGTAAGGGTAGGTAACAACACATCTGCCACACTGATCCTCAACACGGGGGCCCCTCATGGGGTGCGTGCTCAGTCCCCTCCTGTACTCCCTGTTCACCCATGACTGCATGGCCAGGCACGACTCCAACACCATCATTAAGTTTGCCGATGACACAACAGTGGTAGGCCTGATCACCAACAACGATGAGACAGCCTATAGGGAGGAGGTCAGAGACCTGGCCGTGTGGTGCCAGGATAACAACCTCTCCCTCAACGTGACCAAGACAAAGGAGATGATTGTGGACTACAGGAAAAAAAAAAGGTCTGAGCATGCCCCCATTCTCATCGACGGGGCTGTAGTGGAACAGGTTGAGAGCTTCAAGTTCCTTGGTGTCCACATCACCAACAAACTATCATGGTCCAAACACACCAAGACAGTCGTGAAGAGGGCATGACAAAGCCTATTCCCCCTCAGGAGACTGAAAAGATTTGGCATGGGTCCTCAGATCCTACAGCTGCACCATCGAGAGCATCCTGACTGGTTGCATCACCGCCTGGTATGGCAACTGCTTGGCCTCCGACCGCAAGGCACTACAGAGGGTAGTGCGTACGGCCCAGTACATCACTGGGGCCAAGCTTCCTGCCATCCAGGACCTCTATACCAGGCAGTGTCAGAGGAAGGCCCTCATAATTGTCAAAGACTCGAGCCACCCTAGTCATAGACTGTTCTCTCTGCTACCGCACGGCAAGCGGTACCAGAGTACCAAGTCTAGGTCCAAAAGACTTCTCAACAGCTTCTACCCCCAAGCCATAAGACTCCTGAACAGCTAATCATGGCTACCCGGACTATTTGCACTGCCCCCCACCCCATCTTTTTACACTGCTGCTACTCTGTTAATTATTTATGCAGTCACTTTAACTCTACCCACATGTACATATTACTTCAACTACCTCAACTAGCCGGTGCCCCAGCACATTGACTCTGCACCGGTACCCCCCTGTATATATAGCCTCCCTACTGTTATTTTATTTTACTTCTGCTCTTTTTTTCTCAACACTTTTTTGTTGTTTTATTCTACTTTTTTATTAAAAATAAATGCAATGTTGGTTAAGGGCTGTAAGTAAGCATTTCACTGTAATGTCTGCACCTGTTGTATTCGGCGCATGTGGCCAATAAAATTTGATTTGATTTTTGCTGGGTTTTTCACGCTCAACAGTTTCCCGTGTGTATCAAGAATAGTCCACCACCCAAAGGACATCCAGCCAACTTGACACAACTGTTGGAAGCATTGGAGTCAACATGGGCCAGGATCCATGTGGAACGCTTTGGACACCTTGTAGAGTCTATGCCCTGATGAATTGAGGCTGTTTTGAGGACAAAAGGGGGTTGGTGCAAATCAATATTAGGAAGGTGTTCTAAATGTTTGGTGTACTCAGTGTATATTAAACATAGGAAAATCACGTTTTTGACTGCACTGGGCCTGTAAAGAAATATCTGGCATGGCCATGCCTGACCACACTCTACTTCCACAGCATCTGATTTTGGGAAGATCTCTACATTTAACTAGTCTCCCTAGGAAGACTTGTTGCCTAGGGTCGGGTTTACGAGACTAACATTTAACAGGGTCCCACCACCAATAATTTCACACTTATTAAAAGCAAGATTGCTTTTCTCTGACATCGAGGAGGCTAATTGAGCTGAGCTTTAAGAGTAGAATTTTCCTGTGTTAAAGAGTGTGTAGGTTTCAGGGTTGGGGTCAATTCCATTTATTTTCCAGTCAATTCAGGAAATGTACAGAAGTTCCAATTCTCTTCAATGCTTTTCAATGAGAACATTTTTCAATTGGAATTAGAATCTAGTTTACTTTCTGAATTGACTGGAATTTAAATGGAATAGACCCCGACCTTGGTAGGTTTAAGATTTCTAAAATCATTCACCACCTGCCACTTATCACTTTACATCGACAGATCATAATAATAATCTATTTTTAAAAAATCTAAACCTTCTCCTTTTTTTGTTCCTTTTACAGTACTGTATATCACTCTGATCATACAGGATAATATACAGGCGAACAAGATACCCGAACATGATACTACTCTCTCTCTCTCTCTCTCTCTCTCTCTCTCTCTCTCTCTCTCTCTCTCTCTCTCTCTCTCTCTCTCTCTCTCTCTCTCTCTCTCTCGCTCTTTCTCTCTCTCTCTCTATCTCTCTCTGTCTCTGTCTGTCTGTCTGTGCTAAACTGCCGGACCTTTAGACGCCCACACATAATGATTCTTGGTGGTCCGCACTCCATAGCAGTCGGGGTGTCTGATTTCAAAGGCAGTGGAAGATTTGTGGTCTCTTTAAAACCGCTGGGCTGGCTGGCGCCTCTCATTCCAGCCCATTGAAAGAGAGCAGCACAGCTCCAAACCCCCATCGACAATTACTGTACAGCAGAGGTGCCGGGTCATTGAGAGAAATTTAGGATAGATTAATAAAAATGCTCCCTGTAAGAATTTAAACTAAAATGTTTGCCTGACACACATAACATCGTCACTGAAAAGTATAGCAACAATGCATCGGAACAGAATCCCCCAGTGAATCAATATTTTAAGAGGCAATCTCTGAATACAGAGCGTGGCACTTGCAACACCAGGGTTGTGGATTCAATTCCAATACTGATCACATACTAAAAATGTATGTACACACTATCCTGTAAATCGCTTTGGATAAATGCCTTTCCTGCTGCTGTCATATATTAGCGTACATAGAGGCATGGAGCAGGGAGTCAGAGCAAAAACAGAAGCATCAATTCACCTGATGTGAAAAGTGGGTCATATCCCTCTTATGGAGGACACGCAGCAGCCAGCCATTGACTTCCCTCGCTGTAACACTGTTGCATTATACAACAGATTTGATTACATCAGTTCAGCCTCTCGATGGGAACCAGTGATGTATAGAGAGAGAGAGAGAGAAAGGGAGAGAGAGAGAGAGAGAGAGAGAGAGAGAGAGAGAGAGAGAGAGAGAGAGAGAGAGAGAGAGAGAGAGAGAGAGAGAGAGAGAGAGAGAGAGAGAGAGAGAAAAAAAATAGGGAGAACGGGAGAGAGGGGGGGAGAGGTGTGGGGGAGAAAGAGAGAGAGAGGTGTGGGGGAGAGAGAGAGAGAGAGAGAGAGCGCACGTGCGAGAGAGAGAGAAAAGAGAGAGAGAGAGAGAGAGAGCACTACATTATGTCACAATATATTTTTCATGGTACATTGTGCAGGGGAAGGTGGTTCTTTCAGTACTGTACATGCCAAACTCACATCTGTGTTAAGACATCTGCCTAATCCTTTCAGTCGATCACTGGAGACGTGAGATGAACCTGTTCAGAACACTACTGTGCCAATGGTTTGACCCTGTCTTCTTCTCTGAGCAACTGCAAGGTTTTTCTCTCTGTCTTTCTTTCCCACATTATTAGAAAGGCAATGAGGAGAAAATGATCCACTGAAGAACATTGAGTTTCTTTGGTTTCTTTGGTTTCAGTCCTTAGTTTTCCCCAGGTGGCCATAATGGTATTATTAGTATACACAGAAACAAACCAATCAATTTATACCCAGAGACTGCTATATGGAGATTATTTTAATGCATGGCTTTGAATTACAGTAAGATGAGTCCACTAGGATAAGCTAATGCATAGTAGATACAGATAGCAGTGTGCAAAGTGCTGTTTCTTTCCACAATGGCAATTTTCCCCTATTCCTTACTGACAAATCATTGCAGGACTGATGAAAATCAGTTTGTTGACAATAAAAATATACAGTCCACAAACCAATGAGTCATCAAAGAGGAAGAGAACTGGTTCTCTGTATAACCAGTTTATTAAAAATTCTCAGAGAACATAAGGAAGACAACAAGATAACAAACATACTTTTGAAATAAAGCACACCACTATGTTCAGCTAGTCTCACATCCCTGAGCTTGGTCGCACCTCCGCCTCCACACCAGAGAGGTGTCTAAGGAGGATAGGAAACTGTTTATCTGATCTTCTCTTCATTTAAAATCACTGTGAACAGATGAACAGATGGCTTGATTCAGCCGTCCCCTCTTCTGAGCCTCCACTATACCTTATTTACAGTGGAACGTTCAACGTTAGAAAATGAACATTAGTCAATGAGCAATGGCCGGCACGTGGATAACGTCTGTAGAGCATTGACTGCACCTCCTCTGGAAACCAGTCGACCCAAAGAAAAATGCCAAGCTGTTCTGCCAACATACAAAGGGAAGTCAGTAGTATTGACTCCTTTCAAAGGCGAGCCAGTGGGGAAGTATTCTGCCTTTCACTGGTATGGGCGACATTCGATTGGCTACTACCTGGCTTGGCTGAAGATAATTGCCCTACTAACACTGATGGCGCTTCAGCCTCAGCTGTGTGTGTACTGCCTACAAAGACACACTGCCAGGATATATGGTGAGTGTGGCCATCATGGAAAGGCTTCAGCTGTAGCTGTGAAGGGGCCTAGCTGCCACTAGATGCTATGAAGCTGGGGAACACATCCTCCTCCTCAGCCACAACAACTCTGTCAGCCTGCAACAGATGGCCCACACACACATCACCACCACCACCCCCTCCTCTCAAGAGACCCAGTCACTGGGTAAACCCAGACACTCAGACAGCGACATTACCCACTCCACTCAAACCCCATTGTTTACCAGTTTGTCCTGTTTTGTGAAAATACTTGGCATTTTTAGTGTGCGGCCTGCGAGACTAAGGGGAGGGTCGAGTGAAATGGGCCATGTCCAGAGATTGTGAGAGAGAGAGAGAGAGAGAGAGAGAGAGAGAGAGAGAGAGAGAGAGAGAGAGAGAGAGAGAGAGAGAGCGAGAGAGAGATCGCAGTCAGGCTGGCGCCACTTTATCTACAGCAGGATCTCAGACTGCCCAGGAGTTTCCTGAATGAGTCGCTACTGCTTCCCAACTGAGGTTGAGCTGGCTGGGCTAAAAAACAATCTCTGAGCTGGACCACCCCACTGGGCTGGAGTTAGACAGAACAACTGCTATGAAAGACAGCAACATGCCAGTGA